>NW_015165255.1:854119-863134 GCF_001447785.1 Gekko japonicus
AACCATTTTGATAAATAGAAGTTTTACCAGTCAAAATGTCAACAAAACAAACTCCTTTTTCATTTTATTTTTGATAAATGCTTTCTTTCTGAAAACAATCACAAACTTTGGAGAAATAGAGATTTAGTAGTCCAACAATTATTATTATTATTATTATTAATTAAATTTGTACCCCGCCTTCCCCGCCATGGTTGTATCCATTAATGGAATCCATTAACAGAATCCATTAACTGTATCCATTAACAGAATCATTGTGAGTCATGGGGTTCATACAACTGTAATTATTCCCCCCTTGGGATTAAATTTGTACCCCACCTTCCCCGCCATGGTCATATCCACTAACGGAATCCATTAACAGAATCCATTAACTGTATCCATTAACAGAATCATTGTGAGTCATGGGGTTCATACAACTGTAATTATTCCCCCCTTGTGCATGGAGTACACGTACACGGAAATGCTTGTAACATGTGTTCCAAGGGCAGACTGCAGAATTCCACCACTCTGTGCTATGAACACACGACTTGTATAATACCAATTGAGATGATGCTCATCACATTTTTTGTGTGAAATAAGTTCATAAGAAAATTTCAAGAATACTTTCACACTTAGCAGGAGTTGATGCAGTATCAAAGCCGGAGACTGTTCCAGAGATTACTCAGTAGTTCCCTAGATTTTTGCATGCCTCTGCTGCCTAACAAGACTATGTAGTGGCTCTTTCTTTTCTTTTGCAATATTGATGAAGCACAGTATCCAGTCTAGGGTTGCCAGGCCTCCGGCTATGGCAGGAGATCTCCCATTGGCAACCCTTGTTGCCTGCTGCCACTCACAGTGGCAGCAAGGGAACTGGTGTTGTTTGTACCATGACATCACTTCTGGGGAAAACCCAGAAGTGATGTCATGTCACTCTCAGTCTTTACCACAGAGTTTCCAGTGCTTCCTAGAGTGACACAGTGTCACTTTCAGTTTTCCCCCAAGTGATGTTGTGGCACATGGGATGCTGGGATATTCTATGTCCCTGCCCCCCAGCACCCCCTAGTTGCCAGGCATGACTTAGCAACCCTAATTCAAATCCTTTACAATCATAATATAAAGTTCAGCTTGAAGTGAAAAAGCCTGAGTTCAGATTCTCTGATTTGCTTCTCAAGTTATGGTGGCAACTATTTTCTGGCATCTACACTGTGTTTTCTGCAGTGAATAGCCAAAACATGACGAGTAGACATAAAGCCAAAAACACACTGATGACACATGTCAAAGAGCTATGGCCAGTTTGGAGTATATTCTCAACTGGGGACAAGCCAGTGGGCTCACTGTACATTAGGGTTGCCAACTCTGTGCTGGAGAATTTCTGGTGATGTGGGGTTGAAATCTGGGGAAGGCATGGATTGGAAAGAGGAGGGACCTCAGTGGAGTATAAAGCCACAGGGTCCATCTCCTGTTTTTTCCTATTTGATCTTATGAACCTAAGAAAAGTACTGCTGGATATGACCTGTGACTCATCTGTTCTCGCCTCCTGTTTCATATAGTGGCCTACCAGTTGCCTTGGAGGGCAACAAGTAAGGCATAGAGGCCAAAGACCTTCCCCTGACGTTACCTCCTAGCACTGGGACTTACACTGTGTAATCCACCTTGAGTTTCCATGAGAAAGGCAGGCTATCAATAAAGTAAAATAAATATTTTTTTAAAAAAATAGATTAATGTCACCGAGGCAAATTAAGTCAATTGAGAGTGAGCGCAATGTTTTGATGATTGGTCACATGGGTGATCTCGGACAGTCTGGGATCATGCTGTGAACAGATTGACACCATGCTACATTACAAAATCAATCTCATTTGGCCACATGACAGCACCACTGATGTAAACAAACAGGAGAGTATTTTTGCAAGCCATGCCAAAGCATCATTAAAAAAAAGGGAACACTGCAAACAATGTTCTCTAAAAATGGCAAGTAGTTACAGTTTAGCCATATAAATGCGTGCTGGCACATCCATACAGCCCAGCTGGCACTAATCTTTCTCTATGCGGTGATGCACTTGCATATATAGAGAAATTCAGGAGCAACACCTGGCACAGGCTCGCAGGCATCCACAGAGTTAGAGAAACAAACAGGGCACAGGAGGTGAAGAAGAGTTTGCAGGATTCTCTTTGGTTAACGATATCCTGAAAGGAAAATGTGAAAATTGAAAAGGCATAGAAGGTGAGGCCTTCCCGTGATTCTTCCTCCCAGACCTGGTGTAGGGTTGAGGCTTAGGCTCCTCCTCCAGGTGCACAGAATCAGGTTCCACACTTGAGTTCAATAATCAAGGCAGGGTTTATTATCCAGACAAAATAGAACAGTATCACTCCAAGAATGGATAACAGAAGCAAAAAAATAGAAATAAAAAAAAAGCTGGCAAAAGTCTACGGCTGGTCATACAACAAACATTTAAAATCAGCTGACACTCACAGTTAAAATGTGTTAGTCCAAAGGGAGGTCAAGGACAGCGTCCTCCCTAAAATGACACGCGCCTCCCCAGCTATTTCTCCCCCTTCCTTTATCCTGCTGCCCGTCATAATGAGTGGCCGAGCACTTTATCCCATCCAGCTGTTGATTAAGGTTTCTTAGTTTGGCCTTACAACTCCTAGTGAGACAAAAAGCAGCCGTTCCTGTAACAACTTGCAAGGTCACGACTCCCCCTCTATCCTTCACTTGGTTCTTCAGGGTTGCAGTTTTGCAGCTGAGCTGGTCTCTTCCTTACACCTGGGATTCAGAGGTTTGCTGCCTCTGTAGACAGAGGCTCCCTTCCGTCACAATGGCTAATAGCCATTGATGTGCCTCTCCCCCATGAATCTGTTTAATCATGCTCAAGAACATGCACTATCTTCCCTTAAAATCTGAATATCCAACTTCATAAAGAATTTCAATGAACTTGAAACCTACTTCCCCCCCTTCACAACTCTAATGTGCACCCTAATAAAAGCATTGCACTACTGTTGCTGGTGGACTTCCCCCCCCAAAAAAAATGTATTTTATTGGGTAATACCAACAATGACATTTTCTTATCCCTGATTTCCTCTCGTATGCATTTTTGACAGCAAAATGAGGGGAGAAGTTATAAAGTGAGGAACATAGGGAGGGAAATAGGGGGGAAGAAAACGGAATTCTTCAAATTACAAATCGACTGCTTTGCAACTGGGAAAACGAAACAGAAGAATAATAATACTATTAAAAAGTTGGTGCTGAAAACCCGCGGAAAAAGAATCATTCCGTGGCTTTGTTTTTTGCAGAAACTATAATAAGTTCTAAGCCTGCCCTATGCCTGAGTGGGGAGTAACAATGTTTGCCAAATAGTTTACTAAATTTCCCCTGAGGCAGAAACAGACTCTTTGTATTTTTCCTCCCAATGAGAAGAATTACGCTTTGTCAAAAGTTTTTTTTATTATTATTATTTAATAAGCGTCAGTCATCCGAAAGGCCCCAGCGGACTGCTCTCTGTTTCATATCTTACAACCCTGGTCTTCTGGGTATGTAAGATGTTTGCTTTCTTTCCCCCCCTAAAATAAAGTTATGGCATTTCTTTCCTCTCTGCATACTTAAAAATCATATTTTTTGTTTTCTAGATGGAGAAATTGTACTAAAGGCTGCCTGTTTTCAACAATCCTAATTGAGTATTTGATCAGCAAGCTATTCTTATTTCAGATTTTTAAAATCCCCTGGAAAAGTTAGGGCCTGCAAACATGGAGACTGTTGAATGGGATGGGAAAGCAGAGCTGTGTTGGCCCCAGAGTCAAGCAGTTATGGGCTAGAGTGGCCCCCATCCTCACAGACTGCAATGAGACAGCACAACAAACTATTGGTCATCTGACTCCACTGGTGGACCATCTGATGGTGACAGGGTTTTGGCTGCTGTGTGACATACAGTGTTAGACCAAATGGTCCTTTGGCCTGATCCAACATGGCTTCTCTTATGTTCTTATCCATGTCAGACACAAATATATGCAGTTTTCTCCCCCCCACACACTCCCTTCTTGTCTCGTGTGCATAATGTAGTGAAGCTTTCTCATTTGGAGAAGCCTTGAATTCAGAAGAATACCATTTTCCCATACACTGCTTTGTCATGGTTATAAGCTAGTCAGGCTAGGTTGCCTGCTCTGGCAATGTATGTGGAACTCACCTATATGAATGTTAGAGTTGGAAGGGACCTTGCATGTCATCTAGTCCAACCCCCTGCACTCTGCAGGAGCATAGCTGAAAGACAGCCCTACAACATACCCAAAAAATGGTTGTTCAGCCTCCGCTTGAAAATGTCCAGCAAAGGAGCATCCACCACTTCCCGAGGAAGTCTGTTCCACTGCTCAACCACTCTTACAGTTACGAAGTTTCTCTTGATATTTAGCCGGTAACAACTCCCTTGTAATTTCCACCCATTAGATCTAGTCATGCAATCCAGAGCAAGAGAGAATAGATCCTCTCCATCTTCTACATGACGTCCCTTCAAATACTTAAAGACTGCAATCATGTCCCCTCTAAGCCTTCTCTTTCCCAGGATAAACATACCCAACTCTTTCAGCCTTTCCTCATAACACTTGGATTCCAACCCTCTCATTATTTTGGTTGCCCTCTTCTGGACATGTTCAAGCTTGTCAACACCCTTCCTAAAATGTGGTGCCCAAAACTGGACACAGTACTCTAGGTGAGGCCTGACCATAGCAGAATAGAGCAGAACTACCATGAAGAAAAATCCATGTGGATTTCTATGAAGAAATCCACAATCAAAAGTGTCATTGATGAGGGCGCTCTAGCTGTCTGCATGAAGACAATAGGATGTAGGACACGCTTTCTGTGTGCACTTCAGAAAGAAGGGAACTTGTTTGTATAATTGCAGCTTCCAGAAGGACCTGTTGAATTGTCTTAATTGGGATTTTCCTAGATACTTTGGTTTAAGGGTTCGCAATGGGGACAGTCTCCTTGACATGGTGCTGATGCGTGAGGTCACACGCATCTGGCACAAAACTGGAAGTGATGTCATTGCACTGGGCAACACTAAGATTCACCCAAAACTCTTTTGCTTGAACCCTAGAGCATCACCAGAATTGATATCAGTGTGTCAAGACAACGTCAAGGAGATGGCTGCATTTTTTTCTCTATTGGCCATTCAAGAAGCAGCAGGATACGGGGAGGCAAAGATGGTGGGATACCAGCAATAGTGAGAAACTTGGCTTTCCTATTTATACAACTAGAATGTGAGTCCATCTGTCCTATATATTGGAAAGTGGGGTGATTTCAGATGCCAAATTACATTAGCAGGCAAATAACAATAGCAGGTGTGATTGGAAGAGGTGTGATATGCAGAGGGGTGGTAGGAGTGGAGAAATCAGCATTGGTAATGAGACAGGAAACCTAGGTCTTGATTCAGTCCAGGTGGATGCATTGTCTTGAGCTTTGTTATCAGTTAACAATTCAGCAGTCTCTGAGAAACTACCTCTCTGAGTAACACAGGTAATGCAATCACACCTACTGTTCTCGTTTGCCTGCAAATGTCATTTGGCATCTGAAATCTCTCAACCTTACAATACATAGGACAGATGAACTCACATTCTAGCTGCATCTGAAGAAGTGAGCAGTGACTCATGAAAGCTGATACTGTACCACAAATGTTTTTAGTCTTTAAGGTGCTACTGGACTCTTACTCTTTTCTACTGCTACAGACAGACTAACACGGCTACCCATCTTGATCTATTTAGTTTAGTATCTGTGTTTGTGGGGTCGTTTAATGTTTTTTTTAATTTCTGAAGTATATTCAGTGTTTGAATCATGTTTTTTTTCACTGACGGGTCTTTGTTTGGATGATTCTGTTATATTTTCTAACATTTTGTGTGTATGTGAGCAGGCTCTGCCTATGCCTCTCTCTGTTTTTCTATCTGTATAGATCATCCATCTATTTCACAATATATAAATAAACCTAGGGGGTCAGGGGACAGAACAAGCTCCATTAATGGGGAGTGGTTGCTACCCAGAGATAAAGCATCCACTTTGCATGCCTAAGGTTCAATCCCCAGTATCTCCAGTTAAAAGGATTGAGTAGTAGGTGATGAGAAAGACCTCTTTCCAATACCCTTGAAAGCTGCTGCCAGTTGGCTAGGCTATCTCCAGTTAGGCCTACCTATACTGTAACAACTCCCACTGTTCCTGCCAAAACTAGTTATAGCCTAACCAATCAAAAGACCAGGCCTAACTGGAGAAGAGGAGGTAAGGCTGGGGCAGGGGAGGACTTACCCAGTGGTTGGGGGACAGGACCTGGATTAAACAAGAGGTTGAATTTGATTTTAGTGCAGAATTGCTTGGAGGACACCGTGGTGAAGAGTCCAGTAGCACCCTATGAGGAAAGGTTAAGGCACTTAGGGCTCTTTAGCTTGGAGAAACAACGACTGAGGGGTGACATGATTGAGGTTTATAAGATTATGCATGGGAAAGAGCAGGTAGAGAAAGAGGTACTTTTCTCCCTTTCTCACAATACAAGAACTCGTGGGCACTCCATGAAACTGCAGAGCGGTCGGGTTAGAACGGATAAAAGGAAGTACTTCTTCACCCAAAGAGTGATTAACACTTGGAATTCACTGCCACGGGAAGTGGTGGTGGCTACAAGCATGGACGGCTTCAAAAGGGAATTAGATAAGCATATGGAGCAGAGGTCCATCAGTGGCTATTAGCCACAAGGTATAGCTAGGGGCTCTGGGGCAAGTGATGCTCTGTCTTCTTGGTGCTTGGGGGGGTCAACAGTGGGAGGGCTTCTAATGTCCTGGCCCCACTGGTGGACCTCCTGATGGCACTGGTATTTCTGGCCACTGTGTGACACAGAGTGTTGGACTGGATGGGCCTTTGGCCTGATCCAACATTGGCATCTCTTATATTCTTATGTTCTTAACATGGATTAAAAGGAGAGTGCAGAAAGGGCCATAGTTTGGGAATCAAGTTATGTTTCATAATAAAGTGGCTCATGGAATTCGGACGTTCAGAGATGAGGGGCATGCTTCACAAGGGCAGGACAACTATAGCTACAATGCTGCAAGTCAGCGATGGAAAAGTTAAGGCCGGAGTCTACCCGCCCCTGTTCAGCAGTGGGAATGTCACAAGAGTAATAATGAGGGCTTGGAGTTCCTCGCAGGGTGCTTGCCTGGCTCCAGAGCTTGGCATACATTTTGTCTTATTTGATTAGCTTTTGATGTTCCTGATTGCAGCAGCGTTAAGGAACCGCAGCCAGAAAGGAGCAGGAGGTGACAGGAAATGTTAGCACTTCATTCCGAGAGCGGGCTAATGAATTGTGCGGCGCGAAGAAAATTAATTTAAGGAAACCTGCTTGGATTAAAAGTGAGATCCCCCAACTGCTAGCAGCTTGTCAAAACAGGGCTTGGGGAGGTCGGTGTCAGAGCCAAAAAAAGGAGGGTTTCCTGCTTTTAAAAAAACCTGTCAAGTGTGGTGCTTTCTTTTCTCCTTCTGTGCCCAGGCATGCTGCCACCCCCCCCCCCCCAAAAAAAATTGGTTTCTTTAAACAAAAACCTCCAAAGGGGTTTCCCACAGCTCCTGTCAGAAATAAAGATGCAATTGAGGCCCGTTTTGAACTCTGTAGCAACAGCCAGATTCTAGAAGTTGGGCCTAATGCTGAGAGCTGGTGTAAAGTAGCAGCTAAGAATGTAAACTAAGATTTAGAAAGGCCCCACTTCAAACTTCTTCTCTGCCATAAGACAAGCTCTTTTGCCTTGTTCACCTACTAATATAGGCATTCTGTCTGTCTGTGTAATACATTTTTATCTCTTTGAACCATTCCATTACAGTAAAAAGTAAAGTTAAAGGTTTCCTTGCTTGAAAGCCTGTCGAATCCGACTCTAGGGTTGCGGTGCTCATCTCCGTTTCCAAGCCGAAGAGCCAGCGCTGTCCGAAGACGTTTCCGTGGTCATGTGGCCGGCATGACTAAACAGCAAGGCACACGGAATGCTGTTACCTTCCCACCGAAGTGGTACCTATTTATCTGGTTGCAATTTCTTGATTTCGAACTGCTAGGTTGGCAGGAGCTGGAACTAGAGACAGGAGCTCACCCCGTCTTGCGGCACCCAGGTCTTGAACTGCTGAACTACTGACCTTCCACAGCCTGCAGTTCAGCGTCTTAACCACTTGAGCCACTGCAGCTCTCCATTACAGTACCTGTACCTTATTACAAAGCAAGGGTATTCCCAGTAGTCATGTATGGCTGTCAGAGTTGGACCATAAGGAAGGCTGAGCACCGAAGAATAGATGTTTTTGAATTATGGTGCTGTAAGCAGATCAAATCAGTCAATCCTAAGGGAAATTAACCTGACTGTTCCCTGGAAGGCCAGATACTGAAGATGAAGCTCAAATACTTTGGCCACCAAATGAGAAGGGAGCACTCACTGGAGAAGACCCTGATGCTGGGAAAAATTGAAGGTCAAAGAAGATGGGGACAGCAATGGATGAGATGGTCAGACAGTGTTATCCATGCAACGAACATGAAATTAAGCAAACTCCAGAGGATGGCGGAAGACTAGCGTAATGTGGTCCATGGGGTCACAAAGAGTCGATTTCGACCGTGTGACTGAACAACAACAATGACAACAACAACAACCCTATTACCTGTGTAAACATTAGGAATGCCAGCCTCCAGGTGGGACCTGGGGATCCCTCAGAATTACAGCTTATCTCTAGACTACATAGATCAGTTCCCCTGGAGAAAATGGATACATTGGAGGGTAGACTCTGTGGCATTATACCCCATGGAGGTCCATGTCCGCCTCAGGCTCTATCCTCAAATCTCGAGGAGTCTCCCAACCTAGATCTGGCTACCCTAACCCCCATCCCCTCCGGTGGCCGGGGGGAATCTGGCAACCCTAGTAAAAATGCCCTCCTGTATAATTCAGTTTGCAGAAAGAGTGGGAGCCTAGAAAGAGTGGGAGCCTCAACAGAAAGAGTGGGAGCCTCAACAGGGAACACATGTGTTGATTTTGCTCAGTCGCGGGATGGCC
>NW_015165256.1:0-155 GCF_001447785.1 Gekko japonicus
CCTTTAATTTCCAGGACCCCTTGGAACCGTAGGACGAAGTTGGCTTTCTCCATTTGCAGCTGCAAAAGTTTAGACTCTTCCATGGCTTGCTTCATTTCCAGCTTTTGCACCTTTTTCTTAACTGTTTTAGTATTGGCGTCCATTTCCTTCACCTT
>NW_015165256.1:802-5497 GCF_001447785.1 Gekko japonicus
CCCCCTGGCCAGGCCCCTTTTCCCAAGGCCCCCGGGGGGGGGGGGGGGTCGCGAAGAAGCTGCACTTCTTTCTTGATCATAGTTGTTGGTTTTTTTGTTATTTGAGAGCAAACTGATGGTTCATGTAGCATAGTGCAGAGTGGCCACTACTATCCCCAAAAGGCCTACAAGTAGGGCACATAGGCTAACACAGCTGTACTTTTTGCTGCCCCCCAGCAGTATTTTGGAAATTTACTGCCTTAGTACATGGGATTTTCATTTCATCATGATGACTCGTAACTTTTTATGAATTTATCTAATTCCCTTTCATTGTGATCTAAATTAGTAGTCATCACTGGGGCAATTCATTATGATTATGCATTATATGAAGTAGTACTTTGTCCTAAATTTACTTCTGAATCCCAATAATATGAAAGAGATAGAAAATTTCTACCCACATTTTTCACTCCATGCATGATTTTGTAAACCTCTATTATGTCCCCACTTAATCATGTTTTCCTAAACTGAGAGGTAACAAACTCCTTAACATTTCGGTATAGGGAAGCTGCCTAAACTCCCATGGTCATTTTAACTGCCCTTTTCTGGATCTTTCCCAACTCTACAGTATCATTTTTCGAGATATGGTGACCAGAACTATACATAGTAAAATCAGCCCACTATAGATCTATACAGGGGGAAAACAGGTTGCTTACCTGTAACTGATGATCTTTGAGTGGCCATCTGTGCATTCACAGCCATGGAATCTAGTGTGCCTGTGCTGATCTGATTGGTATTGTACAAAGCTCACAATGGGATTTTCGCGCCTCCACCTCGGGCCTGTGCGAGAACCCCTCTGTGCATGCCCAAGGAGGTGGGGCACGGACATCCCACCAGTTCCTTCTGACCCCTGTACAGAAAGCAATGAAAAAACCTGGCAGCAGTGGGGAAGGAAGGGCGGGTGGTGTGAAAGATTACCACTCGAAGATCATCAGTTACAGGTAAACAACCTGTTTATCTTCTTCATGGTCTCTGTGCATCACACCCATGGGAGAATGAAAAGCAATGGCTCACCTGGAGGAGGGTGCTGGCAGGAATCAGTGTGAAGCAGAAGACAGGATAAGATGTCCCAAATCAGCTCTGTGCTGTGTCTGAACATCTAGTGCATAATGCCTGATAAATGTGTTCGGTGTGGACCACGTCGCAGCCTTGCAGATATCAGACAATGATGAACCCTTCAGGAATGCTGTGGATATAGTCATCGCCCTCGTGGAATGCACCCTGAGACGCAACGGGAGGAGCTGTTTGGCCAAAAGACAGCAGAGTCAAATCGTTTCCACAATCCACTTTGAAAGGCGCTGAGCCATAATATGGGACCCCAATGAGTGCAAGGTGTATGAGATGAACAAATGGTCATCATGGCGTGCACAGCGCGTCCAATTTAGGTAAAAGAGGAGAGCTCTTTTGACCTCTAAAGTGTGCAAGAGTCTATGTTCATCTCTTTGAGGGTCCAGAAAGAAGTCTGGTAGGAAGATTTCTGAGTGTAGGTGAAAGTCCAAAATCACCTTTGGCAAAAAAACCCACATCTGGGATAAGGCAAACACCATTTGACAGGAAACACAAATACAATGAGTCATCATGGAAGGCCAACAGCTCACCTACCTGCCTAGCCAACATGATCGCTACCAGAAATTCACTCTTCCACGCCACATACTTCAACTCACACGTCACCATCGGCTCGAATGGTCTCCTAGTGAGGTACTGTAATACTAGCAGAAGGTCCCATAAGGGGACTGGGTCACGGACCGGAGGATAGAGCTTCATGGGTCCCTTAATAAACCTTTAGGAGGTCAGATGTGAGAAGACTGAGAAATCGTCCGACTCATGGTACGCGGAAATGGCCTCCAGATACACCCGAATGGAAGAGTGAGAAAGTCCAGAATCCGGCTGAGCCCTGCAGTACTGGGTAATGCCGTGCACAGTCCCAAGAAGGAAACAAAGCGAGACTACTTGATCTTGTAAGACTTATGCGTAGACTCCTTCCTAGAGTTCAGCAAGACTTCTGAAACCCTATTGGAGTAGGCGCGGGACGAATGCGCCAAGCTGTCAGCCTCAGCCTGGCCCCATTGTGGTAAAGCAACTGCCTGTCTGTGGCCAGCAGTAAGTCCGGTATATTCGGAAAGGGGTGAAACAGGCCTAGGGACAGGTCCATCAGAATGGGGAACCAAGGCTGTCTCGGCCACCACTGGGTGACTAGGATGCAGTCCGGGTTGAGCCTCAGTATCTTATGGACCACCCTTGAAAGTAGGGGAAGTGGTGGAAACATGTACAGCAGGTCCTGGTCCCAAGGGTATAGAAGACCGTCGCTGAGCAAATGAGGGTCTGTCCTGCCCTGACAGTGGAACAGGGGGCACTTCCTGTTCCTTCTGGTTGTAAACAGGTCTATGGTTGGCCATCCCCATTAGATGAAGACTGGGTGAAGATAATGTCCAATTCAACTTCCAGTCATGACACTGAGATTGCCCCCTGCTTAGGAGGTCTGCCTGTACATTCAAAGTCCCCAGAATGTGCACAGCTATGCGGAAGACATTGCAATGTATGCACCATTCCCAGATCTTAGAATGTGCACAGCTATGCGGAAGACATTGCATTGTATGCACCATTCCCAGAGCTTGAGTGCCAAATGGCAAAGGCTCCCCGACACTGTACCCCCTTGATGGTTGAGGTAACTGAGTGCAGTCCTGCTGTCTGTGAGAACAGCCACACAATGCTTGGTCAGCAGGGGTTGGAAGCAGTGCAGGGCTCTCTGGACTGCCAGCAAATCTAGGTAGTTTATATGATGAGCTGCTGTGCGGGCATCCCATTTGTGGCCTGTGCAGAGGACGTCGAGATAAGCCCTCCATCCCCATGAGGAAGCATCTGTGGTGTCAATTGTGATAGTGGTGGATGGAATGGGGCACCCTGCAGAGATTCCCTCATGGGTTGGGAGGGGTAGAGATGGGTAGACTGGCACATCCAATCTGCATGAAAATGGTGCAGGAACCACAACTGGAGAGGTCTCATGTGTAACTTGGCAAACCTCAGAACCGCCATAGTCGTGGCCATGAGGCCTAGTAGTCTCTGTACTTGGTGGGCTGTGACCCATTGATCAGTCTGTACCTGATTCACCAGTGCCATTGAAGTCCGAGCCCTGTCCATCGGTAGGAAGGCTCTGCACACTTCTGTATCCAGGACCGCACTGATGAACTGCGTCCTTTGAGCTGGGACGAGGTGCAACTTTTCGTGGTTCACACGGAGTCCCAATCTCTGAAGAACGACTAAAGTCTGATGTACATTTGTGGAAAGCGGATCCTGCAAGCTTGCTACCAAAAGCCAGTCGTCGATATACGGGAAGACTGTGATCCCTTGGAAGCGAAGAAAAGCTGCCGCCACCACCATCAATTTGGTAAAAATTCGTGGAGCTGTGGAGAGCCTGAAAGGAAGAGCCTTATACTGGTAGTGGTGATGTCCGATGGCAAAATGCAGATACTGCCAATGAGATGGGCGGATATTTAGATGAAAGTAGGCATCCTGAAGATCCAGGGTGGCCATCCAAGCCCCTTGGCTCAGTAATGGGAGGATGACTTGCAAAGATGTCATCTTGAACTTGTGGTACTCTGTGAAGGTGTTGAGTCCTCAAGTCTAGAATCGGACAGAGACCCCTGTCCCTCTTGGGCATGGTAAAGTAGCAAGAGTAGAATGCTGTGGCTGGATGGCTGCGGCAGTCAGTTGAAGTCAAATCCATCAAAGACGGAGGTCCTGTACCTGGGTCGATGGGGGTTGGATGGGGATACCAGGCTTCCCACACTGGAAGGGGCACCTTTGGTGCCGGCCCAGACAGTGAGGAGTCTGGGAGTGACACTGGATGCCTCTCTCTCCATGGAGGCCCAGGTTGCTGCAGTTGCCAGATCTGCATTTTTCCATCTTAGGCAGATCAGGCTACTGAAGCCCCATCTTCCCCCCACCCCTATGACCTAGCAACGGTGACCCATGCAATGGTCACTTCCAGTCTTGATTGCAACTCGGTCTACACAGGCTTACCCTTGAAGCTGATCTGGAAATTACAACTGGTGCAGGATGCGGCAGCACGCCTGCTGACGTCAACACCTGTGCGGGCTCAGGTTAGGCACGTGCTCTGCAAACTGCATTGGTTGCCAGTTGAGTACCGGATTCGCTTCAAGGTGCTGGTTTTGACCTTCAAAGCCTTATAAGGCCTGGGACCAACATATCTAAGGGACTGCCTCTTCCCGTATACACCTCAAAGAGCATTAGGCTCAAAAGATCAACACCTCCTGGTGGTCCCTGGCCCAAAGGACACCAGTCTTGCCTCAACCAGGGCCAGGGCTTTCTCTGTCCTGGCCCCAGCCTTATGGAACATGCTCCCTACTGAGACCAGGGCCCTGCGGGATCTTCTTCAATTCCGCAGGTGCTCTGCATCAGAGACTTATGCATGCCTTTATGCTTATGGCTTCGCTCCGACTTGTTCTTTTTCTTTGCAGGCGTCAACACGGAGAATCAATCCTTCGATGCCAGTCTCTTAGAAGATGAAAGCCCAGAATCCAATGCCAATCTCGGAGTCGAGGTCAGGGCCGATCTCGAGGGTGGAGCACTCAACATCGAAGGCCTGGAAGAGCGCCGTAAGCCATAGACTTTGGAGGGGTGAGGGCCGATTCCAGAGGG
>NW_015165256.1:10481-14794 GCF_001447785.1 Gekko japonicus
ACCACCCCTCCCCAAACCCATACGCTTCCCAATCCTGCTGTTAACCATCAGCTAGTCAATCTGAAAACCTTGTGTTGGGAATTTAAAAAACAGATAAATTGATGCTGTTCTCAAAAATTATTTTTGTAAATAAGCCATGACACTTCTTAGCATTTAAAGGGTATGGGGAGAGTGTGGTCAATGTGAACATTTCTCCAGTGCTTCAAATATTTCAGGAGCAACCACTCCCTATTACAACAAAAAATTATGAGTAGCTTGTCTTGTATAACACCTATAAAGGCAGCCCCACAGCTCCTTTCATACTACACTGCAATTTGTGGTACGGTCTGTGCAGATAAATACCAACTTCAAAAGGCAAAAATCTATACTTTTTTAGAACTTTTTTTTTTTAAAGGTGGACAGCATTGGATTCCAAAACATTTTTTATTTCATATAAACATCTGCATTTCAAGAAATTTCTTGTGTTTGAATTTTTCGATCATATGTTTATGTATGAACTTCATTTATACTCCACTTTCTCCCTAGAAGGGACCCCAAATGACTTGTGTTGTTTTCCCGCTCCTCCATTTTATCCTCACAATAGCCTTTGTGAGATAGGTTGGGCTGGGTGTGTGTGACTGGCCCAAGGTCACCAAGCAGAAGGAAGATTCAAACCTGGGTTTCTGAGATCCTAGTCTGACTGGATACTATTCAAGCAAACTTTTTTTAGCCTTCCAGAAAGATCATTTTAGCAACATATAGACCAAAACAAATAAGTAATGAGCACATCTGTAACAAAACAGTAAATGAGACTCAAATGTGACAGCCTTTTCTAAAGATGTTTCTTTTTTAAGGATCTAGCATACACAGAACCCATTTGTAAGACCCAAGACCTAGGACTCTATGCCTTTTGCCTGAGGAAGCAGCTATTTCTTCATTTAGTGCAAGGCAGGTAAGCCAGTCAGGTGCCTCGGCAAATGTCACTTCTAGACCCACTGCCTTTTATGCCTAACAAGGTCAATTAAAGACTCTCTGTGGATGGTGCACCAACATTACTGGAACTTGCTACTGTTTCATACATGGTTTCAGTTTGCTGATTCATTGCCTATTGCTGGGGTCAGGTCTACAGCAAAAAAACCCCACATGTACGCACAGAGAACAAAAAGAAAAACAAAAAAAAGTTAAGGCTTCAACCCCACCAAGAAAAATGGTGGGGAATACAGTGCAGAATTTGCTCCTTTTGTGCCACAGCATTCTTCCCAGGATGACACTGGAGAGCTAGCTATTGAATTCGCTGCTTTCCAAAACGACATTCAGAATATTCTTCAGCTGAGTGAGTCGGCTCTTCAGGGATGTGTCAGAAAAGACAGCCAACTTGCGGGTCACATCAAGGGGCAAAGTTAATATAAGCCACCAGCACCAAGCTGGTCCATCAGGAGATGCCTAGTGAGGAGGTATAAGAGAATATGTAAGTTCATTGTGCCAGAGATTCTCTGTCTTTGCCCAGCCTGCAAGGGTAACTGAACTCCATAAGCTTGAGTGTCAAGGTTGAGTTCCTGTACATTGATTAATATGTAGGGAGAATCAGTGCACCAGTTGATAAGACTGGATCTCTCCTTCTTCTCTTGTTATCAGCAGTAGGAGACATTCCCACTTGTGTCTCCACTATTGGGAATGATAAAAGTGTGGCACTAAAGATAATGAGGCATAGAGCAATTTAGTTGGTGGTTAGGTTCAAAATCCCCCTCAGCCAGTCCATCCCAAATGCTTTCCACCTGTCCTAATGTGTGCTCCTGTGAACTAGTTTTATAGTTCATTTTATGTAGATTCTCCAATATTTAGCGCAGGACTAAATTGTTCAGATACCAATGTTATTTATCAGCATTTTACACTGAGTTAGGGTTCTAATAACTAGAAAAAGGAACTAGTGAGGAATGGAGACAGAATAGTGTCCAAAAAGCTTGCTATTTGTGAGAAAAGCAGAGTCTGCAAAACTTCTTCAACTTGGTTTTATCTATCTGTAGCAGTGCAATCAATTTATACCTGCTTAGGGAAGTTTGATTGCTGGGAAGTACATAGTACATACTGCTGTCATATATTGTTAAACTAACTTCCTAATCAAGGAAGGGTACTTGTGGCACTGTGATCTTTTTTTCCTTAAAATAGTGCTAATGGCTTATCAGAAATCATAACTGATCTTTTTTCTTTCAGAGCTGTGATTACTGCTTTAATGCCCTTTGAGAAGACATGCACTGCTAAACCAGAAACAAAAGTAAGAGGTACTACGACTGAGTAGTCTTTCCATCACCCACATTTATTTCTGTGTTTTTAGAGACAATTTACAGAACCAAGAAGTCAGGAAGTCCATGTATTGCCCACTCCCTTGTTGGCTCTACAGATCAGAAGGTAAAATATCTATTGGGACATGCATGATCAGGTATGCCAATACAGTAACTCCAATATGCTTGATTATATATTTTGGAATGCTACAGGCACATTGCTTGGTCTTGCATACAGATTTGGCAGCTTTGTGACTGTACTTCATGGGTTGCATAATAAACAACCCAGATCAAAACAGTAACCTAATTGGTATTGTGACCAACTTTCAGAAGGCATGTTTCACTGTACAGAAACTTCAATTTCTCAGGCCATGTCCAATTCACAAATTGTGCACAGCTCAGAAGAAACTTAAAATTTGATGAAATGATAGTGAGCCTGATAAACAAAAAAATATGGAAAAAATGGGGAGAAATTACTGAGTTTTCTTTTTAGCAATTTAAAATCCCGGCAGCTCTGTTTCCAGGCAATTTACAAATTATCTTCAGAAGTCATAACAAATTCAACACTTTATTTTTTAAAAAAAAATCTGATAATTTCCAGAAAATGATTTTATCTTTTTAGTGTTTACATATTTTAAACAATCTTCTAGAGATGGGTTTTGGTAAAAGGACTCTAAAAAAATAAAAGTAACAGAATAACAGACCAAATGTAAGATGTTTATGTCTGGACTTGCTAAACTAAATGGAAAATAAAAAGCTTCAGATTTTTATAAAGTTGTACTTGGAAACATATGTCTGTGGAGTTAATGTAGGGTAGTCTGGGAGTGCAAATCTCAAGTAGCCATGAGCAAGTAACATGAACAATTTATCAAAGGGTTCCTCTTTCCATAATTAGGCCAGCTTTCCTTAAGAGCAGATAACCTATTTACCCACAACACCAAACTCTTTATAAAATCTTATGTCAAGCAACCAGTGGACTTATCTATTCCTTAGAATGTTTTAATACAAGAGCCTCATTTAGTAGTACTATCATCTTAAGGTGATAAGAAGGATGTGTCAACAAGACATCTGGATGGATGAAAACATCACTAACAGATAAAGATTGGGGAGGAAATTATAAAAGTAAATACCACGAATCACCCCACTAAAAGAAAAAAGTTCTATCCTCTTTTTTTTTTAAGGACATAGAGCAGATGTTATCTTCTTACAAGAAACAATTTGATTCATCAGGGCATACCACTTACTGAGCATAGCATTAAAGGTCAACTGTACTTTTCCTGCTCCAAATATAAAGCTAGGGAAGTCAGACTTGTTATCGCAGAGAGTGTTTTATGGGAATTTAAAGATGAATGCCAAGGTAAGGAAATATGTTATGAAATGATCAGAGAGAAAAACTCAAATTCATACATTATTAATTTGTTTGTGCCTCACAATTAAGAAAATAGATGGTGTTTAGGAAACCAACAAAAGTGGTCATAAAATTTAGAGAAGGAGAATTTTGTTGAATATTAGCAAAGGATATGAATATGGTTGGAGATACATATTTTTAGAACTTCAGGGGCAGAATAGCAGGACTAACGTTATTCTTGAACACTAGAAATTGGCTGAAACTCTGAGAGCTAAACAGAAGTTGGGCATTCCCTAGATCCTATTACAATTTTGTCTCTTCCTTCTTGTTAAAAATGAATATAGGTTCATGATTAATTTCAGATCACGCCCCTATAATACCGGCATGGAAAATGAATAACTGGAATAAGAGTGGAAATTAAATTCATTATTATTACAGGACTCCCTTCTTAGAAAAAACAGCCTTTTGGTAATGATATCTGTGTTTACAGGATGACACAAGAGCTGTATTTTGTACCTTGATTGACTTGATGGCATATAAGAATTAGAAGCACAGAGGAATGTTTTAATCAGAAATTAATAAACTGAAAGTTAAACAAGATCGATCAAAACACATGGGCAGCTTATGCTCTTATGGAAATAACCGGATATTATTCATCTTATTTAAGACAAAGGTACCTTGTGAAAGACTGGCCCCGGTCACACGGG
>NW_015165256.1:15168-15280 GCF_001447785.1 Gekko japonicus
AAGGCTCGGGTGAGCCACGGGAGCTCTACGCTTCCCAGATGTGGTAGTGAGATCGCGCCCGGAAAATCCGCCTATCTTCCGGCTCTCTAGCGTGGTTAATGTTCCGTGTGAC
>NW_015165256.1:20417-90035 GCF_001447785.1 Gekko japonicus
AAAGAGGAGAGTGCAAAAGTTGGCTTGAAACTCAATATCAAAAGAACTAAGATCATGGCATCTGGCCCCATCACTCCTTGGCAAATAGAAGGGGAAATCATGGAAACAGTGACAGACTTCACATTCCTGGGATCCAAGATCACTGCAGACAGTGACTGCAGCCATGAAATTAAAAGATGCCTGCTCCTAGGAAGGAAAGCGATGGCAAACCTAGACAGCATAATAAAAAGTAGAGACATCACCCTGCCAACAAAAGTTTGTATGGTCAAAGCAAGGGTATTCCCAGTAGTAATGTATGGCTGCAAGAGTGGGACTATAAGGAAGGCCGAGCGCCGAAGAATAGATACTTTCGAATTATGGTGCTGGAGAAGACTCTTGAGAGTCCCTTGGACTGTAAGGAGATCATATCAGTCAATCCTAAAAGAAATCAACCCTGACTGTTCCCTGGAAGGACAGATACTGAAGATGAAGCTCAACTACATTCGAATTATGGTGCTGGAGAAGACTCTTGAGAGTCCCTTGGACTGTAAGGAGATCATATCAGTCAATCCTAAAAGAAATCAACCCTGACTGTTTCCTGGAAGGACAGATACTGAAGATGAAGCTCAAATACTTTGGCCACCAAATGAGAAGGGATGATTCACTGGAGAAGACCCCAATGCTGGGAAAGACTGAAGGTAAAAGAAGGAGGGGATGGCAAAGGATGAGATGGTTAGAAAGTGTTATCAATGCAACGAACGTGAAATTAAACAAACTCTGGAGGATGGCAGAAGACAGGAGGGCATGGTGTGACGTGGTCCATGGGGTCGCGAAGAGTCAGACTCGACTGTGCGACTGAACAATAACAAATATCACAATGTGTTTAAGGATACATTATTAAAAGGATTAGTGTTTTTATCCAAACATGCTGGTAGTCCTATTATTGTGACTCTGAGTTTCTGCTCAAACAATACATGTTTTTTTGTTTATTACAAAATTTCTTTTCTATCTTCAATGTTTATTTTTCCTATCTCTCAGATGGCAAAAATTAAAGAAACAGTGCTATGGTAGCATGGGGTGCCATGGTTTGTAAGGCTCTTAAGTTTTAGGTATACTTGAATTTTTTCTTATAGAGACAGATATTCATGCTTCTAAATTGCATAAATACATTAAACAGTACAATTTTATATGCTAAGTTATCAATGATGCATTTTATGTGGTTTAAACAGTAAAGAGAGGTTAGGCTTGACAGGAAAGTAAGCATTGTACTTCCCTCAAATTTTTGTTTGTCTGTTTTCTGGAAAAAAACAACAGAAAAATTGGGTTTCCCCCCATGGCTTCAAAATTTTCCAGAGATTTTACATCTCTAATTAAATCTCATCTATTAAAAGGAAGACTATCAACTAAATAAACTTTCAGATTGTTGACAGCCCATCTTGTAGTTTGCATCTCTCCTTCACAGAAATTGCAATCAACAAAATGTTCCTGTTATTGCAACTGTGGAGTGACTCAATAACATGAAGGCCCATCACTTGCAACCACCATACAAAACAATTCAAGGGTTATCACTAGCAGAGTGTTTGATTTTCTGCCAGGGAGGCTTTTCATCATCATATTGATTTGCTATGGCCATTACATCTATGGACAGCCCATAAGGCAAGATTCACCTTTTCATCTTCCAGGTATTCGATATCAGCAGTGTTGTAACCATCCTTGTGCCCCCGTCTCAAAACCCGGAACCTCCGCTTGCCTGTGGTGTTCACAAAAGACCGTCCATCAGGGAGAAAATCTACTTTCTGAATCTCCAACATACAGCCATAATCAGCAAAACTGAGGAGAAGCACAGAGAGAGAAGACAAACTGAAGAATGAGATTTACAGTTTTTTTAAGGCCCCAAAACTGAGCTATGTACTATGTGGAATATATTACTCTAATATGACGTCTGTGCTATTTTGGGAAGCTAGAAGGCATCATAACCACCTTTAGAAAGGGAAAGGGAGAGACAGATGGAAACAGAGATGATTTTGGGTCTTATCTTGAAGCAACAGGAATTCATCCTCTTCCATCCAAAAGGGTCAATAAAGCTGTTCTGGCTACAAAATCTGCACCTTGTGAATGCAGTCATTAAAAGCTCAGTGATCAGTTCTACATGGATCACTTCATCTGGGTTTGAGAGCCAATTCTAGCATTTGACTATAAAAATGTCATTGTGATTCTGAAGGAAGGGAAGGCCAAAACCAGAGGACCTCCATGAAACTCTTTGGCTATTGCCTGCCCTGACACAATAGCCCACACACTCTCAATGGTTAACTGCCACCAGTCTGCCACTTTAAAATCTTAGCTAGAATCTGACAAGCTCTGCTTTGCCTCTCTGCCAAACACAGGCACACGCATATCTCATCATAGTATACACAGTTTGGCTCAAATGACAGCTAGTATACACATAACCCAGTTCTTTTACACCCAAGCAGAGGTCATTTGGGGCCGGAGAGGGCTGGAGCACTGCTCCAGCAGCCCTGGAACAGGGAAAATGGTGGTGGCGGCAAGCCCCACCCCCTTTGCTCTGGAGTTGCTAACTGTATTCTATGGCCCCATAGTACTTTGGAATTTGAAATTGGTACTTTGGAAGGTGGACTTTGGCATTTTACCCCCCTGAAGTCCCTAAATTCCATCCCCAAATCTCCAGGAGTTTCCCAGCCTGGGTCTGCCAACCCTACCTGAAACTCTTGTTGGTCTCTAGGTGCTACTGGACTAAAATCTAACTGTTCTACTGCAGACTGACACGGCTACCCTCTGAAATACTGAGAAACCAATCCTAAAGCTGCAATCCTAAAACAACAAAACACTTTCCTGGAAGATTTTTGGGGTGGAGCCTGAGCAGTGGGGGTTGCCTTTGACACACTTCCGGTGATGTCAGGGGGTGTGGCATATGCAAATAAGTTAAGCTAATGAGTTATGCTAATGAGCTCCTGCGCCTCTTTTTCTACGAAATGACCCCTGCACCCAAGTAACATGGGAGTAAGACAGGCTCTCAACTAAAAAATGGTAGGCTCTCTGAGCTATGCCAACCTGAATGGGACTATCTTGTGAGGCACTCCTCTTCCCTTGATTGTTTGTAGAAAATGGAATATTAACTCCACCTTCAGGGCTTTACCAGTTTTGTTATAATCCCACCCCTTTGTTCTTTTCCTTCTGTGAGTCATGTCAGCCTGAATGGGCTTAGCTTCAAAGGGACTCCTCTTCCCTTGATTGTTCATAGAAAAGCCAATAGTAACTCTACCTACAGGGCTTTACCAATTTTGTTATAATCATATCCCTTTGCTCTTTTCCTGCTCCTGGTGGTACTAAGTTGAGCCCTTTTGGAGTCTTGTTCCATGTGCTGTTTTGCTAGAAAAACTGCCTGAAGACCTAGTCTGGTCTTGGAGCTTAATAAGAACATAAGAGAAGCCATGCTGGATCAAGCCAATGGCCCATCCAGTCCAACACTCTGTGTCACACAGTAGCCAAAAATATCAGATGCCATCAGGAGGTCCACCAGTAGGGCCAGAACTCCAGAAACCCCCCCACTGTGCCCCCCCAGCTCCAAGAATACAGAGCATCACTACCTTGAACATGGTGTTCCAGCTATACCTTGTGGCTAATAACCACTAATGGACCTTTGCTCCATATGTTTATCCAATCCCCTCCTGAAGCTGTCTATGTTTGTAGCTGCCGCCACTTCCTGCGGCAGCAAATTCCACATGTTATAAGAAATGGAAATCTTGGGAGACCATGTATAGGACTCATGACAAAGAGGAATCCCTTGTGTCCTTTATGTATTATTAGCTGCACCATCTGACAACCGCAAACTAAAAACACATCTGTGGACCACTAATGAGTACAGAAGAATGAATACCTTAAACCGAGTGTGAAACAACTTTCCATAGATTCACGTAGCTGTTTGTACCCTATTGTGTATTTCCAATGACAGAAGAGTACTTCTGTCTTTGGAGAACTATTCTCCTCCCACTGCTATCCCTTTCTTTACCCTTACTAACCCACCAGTAAAAAAAAAAAATCAGGAGAGGGGCTAAGCAGGAGTGGAAGGAAGGATCTTGTAGGGTAAAAGCCAAAAACCGCTGGTGAGGACTGAAGAGTCACCACCTTACTGAAATGTGAATCAAATTACATTTTGCTTTTACACTCCACTTCCGGTATTCCTGATCAAGATGTAACCAGAAGAAGTGATTTGATTGCTTCAACATGTGTAATCTATGAAGAATGCAGCCCAGGAAAAAAGTCCACTGAACTTCAAAAAACATGGAAAATCATTGGGATGCCAAGGACACTCACAGGGTGAAATCCTGACCTCCACCTACAATAGAGACAGTTCATATCAGAATAGGGAACATAGAGACCAAGTGCCAGGAAGGTATCCTAGCCACTGATCTATCCTGAAACCATGGAGTGTGAAGGTTCTGCAAGAGAAGAAACACCCAACAAACATGAGAATTAAAGAGATTTTGCCCACAGGCCTAAAGGCTTACCTCTTCCCATTCTCAGACATACACATGCCAAACATCTTTGTGCCAGTCTCCCGACACCTTCGAATCATAAGGCGATAGCGAGGCTCAAACACATGAAGAGAACACACAATGCCTGGAAAGGCTAGTGTGCACACAAAGATAGGGACATCCTTGGTAAGACTGTAGAGGGGGGGAAGGAAGAAGCATGATCATATGTTACTGGTGTATATGAACTATACTGGACTGGTTATGTGCATGCTCTGAGGAAACAGTAACATAATTGGCTTATTCTTGCCTTATGAATGAAATACCCTCCATTCCTTCAATGTATATACCATAAAAAATATGTAGCTTCAGCACTATGTAACTGGCAAGGGTCATAGTATGGGTACAGACAGATGGATTTTATCTTTCCCACCATACACTGTTTTGACCCCCTGGCATATTTTCCTTAAGTTGGATCCTACCAGCTTTTCCACTCAATCTCACCCAACTCCCATCCTCACCACAGCCCGTGTCTTTCTTGGCCCCACAACTTCTGGCATAGTGTTTCAGTAGAATGAAGGGGATCCTCCTCACACTTTCACCAGTAAAAAAGCTGACAAGATCCAACCCTTTACATTGAAAGAAACAGTCAAAAGTCAGAGACACTGCAATAAAGTAAGGCAGAAAAGAAATGAGAGGGGAGTTATGAGAGCATGACAGGAAAAAAGAGGAAGAGTTGAGAATATCTTGCTCAGAGGTTCTGTGCTTGTACACGCCTCAGAAGAGAAATGTAGAAGTGTGGAAAAGGACCCTGAGACACAAGGAATGGTGTAAGTAAATAAAGTATTACCTGTGGAAACCATCCAGTAAAAGAGAGAAAAGCTAGATTAGAAAAAAAGAATGGAGACAAATTCTCCAGCATGGATCAACTGAGACAGAAAAGAGGTTAAAGGGATGGTGTTGTATTAGGCTTGGCAGAGCTCATGACAAGCCACAGCTCCACAGAAAAAGGTGCTGAAGTGAGTTAGGTCTTTTCCAGACTAGATCTTAAATCCTGGTTCAACCCTGTCCCGGAACTTACATTCTACACTGCACTCGAGTTCACCCCTGTAATTATCTCAGGGTATTCCCCCCCCCCATTACATTGAGGTCACCCCGGTTTCACCCCACACTTGTCCCGGGATAAACAGATGCTGTTACAACCAGGGATAAATGCAAGGTATTGCGTTGCAATTTGAACTCTGATAAAACCAGGGATGAGATCCAAGTGCGGAAAGGACCAGAGATGGAAGAGTAAAGATGTCCACCATGGTATGAGAGCAGGTTATCTAAAGTTGGCCCTGTGCACACCATGCTCATACTTCTTCATATTCACAAAGGTAACTCCTATCTTGTAATGTGCAAACACTAATAAGTGGTTGCAGTATAAATAGGAGTAATGGCTAATTAACCAGACACTCCTGAGGGTTTTAAAAAAAATTGTTCAGGGAATCACACAGTAAAGGATGCCACTTACAATAGCATCCAGATAATGCAAAAGGAAGGGGCATGCAAAACAAAACACTGCTGGGGTGCAACCTCTCGTTTAATAAACAACAAAAAGAGAATCCTAAAGTTTGTGACGCTGTGTGACTCATCGCCCAACATTTCTTCATGCAGGGTGTCTGGTATGCTGAATGTTATAGTTGTTTATATTTATATTTCTTATATTTATTTATATTTCTTAGTCAGAATAATTTCCTCAGATTGTAAGAATGACTCCACTGTCAATGCACTTCAATATAAAAGAAGCTCATCAATTCACTACCAAGTTAGCTCCATGACAGGAAGTATTCCTGAAAAATACTTGACTAAAATACTGCTAGATAAGAATCCCTCCCCTTTGTATAACATGCTGACACAAATATGAAAAGATTTCCCTCAAACGTTTATGCTTACTTGGAGAGTTCAGCCATCTCAGTCTGGTGGATCTGCCTCCTGTCTGCCAACTGCGAGGGAAAGATGGTCGACATGAGCTCCTCCAATACTATTGTAGTACTGTACTTCCGAGCCTTCAGGTACTGGAAGAATTTTTTTAAAAAATTATGAGGATGGATATCTCTCTCTAATATCTCCCTTTACAGGGACTTCTCGTTGGCCCCCCTCCTTGAAAAGTTACAAAGCAATGTCCTAGTTTTGACAACTAACAACACATAACAGAATGTGCCCCAGTACCAAAACCCCAGATTAGCATGTTTTCAAATAAGAACTGAGCTAATCCTCTACAGAATTTTTTTTGTGCCCCCCGAAGAGGGGATTTTTTAAAAAATTGCATTCCTAAAATAACTATATAACTATAACGAAAAAAGGGGAGGGAAGAGACTACAAACTAAGGGAGACAGAACAGAAGGCACTAAAAGCCCAAGAGTAGAAGGTTACATATGCTTATAACTCATAAATTGTAACTCATAACAATTAGCTTCCGACATGAGGAGTTTCCTTATTCGCTTCAAGTGAAAATCCAGCTTATCTGCCTAGACAGAGAATAGTTCCAAAGCTAATTAAGAAATATAAAGACCTTAAAAGACATTGACCTCTCCCATTACCCTTTCCCTCCCTCCCTACAAACACTACGTTGTGGAGCCTACATTCTCTCAGTCCATTCAATCGTCTCAATTAATCCTCTTCCTTCTCTGTTGGTTCTTCTTTCATAAACAGCTTTAATGAAACAGGCTCTGTCCAGTTAGTACCACTTCCTTTTCCAGGGCTTTCACTCGCTTGTTGCTTCATCCACACTCTGGTTAGAGAGACCAGCCATTCACTTTACATGCAGATTTTATATTACAAGAGTAACCCACCCTTTATTATCGCTTTTTGATCTGCTTGCCACCATCCAATATAAGCTAGACATGGTCTCAATTTCGTCCACAATCCACAACTCGCTGCTTCTCACTGTAAACACTGTCCCTTTAAAAGTATCGCCACGTTTAGAGCCGTTCCCGGTCGAATATCCCACTTTAGCCAGCAGATGGCACCCAATTTCATGCTATAGGAAGAGCTTAGGTTAGGTCAGCTGACCCAGCCCTCCATTTTTCTTCTTACTGAGAGAAGCTTGCGTCCCACCTCCCTCAAAGCCTCCGATCGCCATCTTGGAGGGTTGTTTACATTTACCGATTAAAGTTGCCAAGGTCTCAAAGGTCTGTAAACGCTTTTATTGGAAAATTTCTCTGATCTAGTCCTTCTACTGTAATCAATTGCTACTGTTAGCTCAGTCCCCCATCATCCCGCTTCGTTCAATCGCTTGAGGGAGTAGGGCGTCCCCTCCCCCTTCCCGCTTTAGTTGGGGGGGGGGCTTTGCAACAGAGCTCCGATGTCTCGCTTTAACTTAAACTCACTCATCCGTCTTCAGAAACGATCCAGCAGGTCTCCCTGGGATCTCGCTAGGCATAGTAGAATTGCCAAACCTTCATACGCTTGTCCCGGTGGTCGCTTCGAATCCAATACTGGGAATCAGAGCAGGACCTTCGGGGCAGAGAGTAGCCCCCCTGTACCGGCTGACGGACGGAGGTAGGGCTCTCCAAAGCCCCCTGGCTAGGAGCCCATTGCCTATGGGCTTCATGGGGGAGCATGCACAATCACGCTCCCTCCTAATCCCCGATTCATGGCACATGTCTCTCGGAGGAGCCAAGAGACGCAGCCATTGCTGAAGTGCTGAAAACCGGAAGCCCCTCTACATAAATTTTCAAAGACTATTTGGAACCGAAATAAGTTGCTTTTCTGTTTATGTTGTACCATCAAATGTTGGTTATGGTCTATTCCTACACTTTGGCCAGTGCAGGGCCACATAACTTCCAAGGGAAAGAAATCTCTCTAACATAATAAACACCTTTTTTCCTTACTAACATGATAAATATATTACTGTCCACTATTTACAGTTGTAGCTACAGACAACTTATACAAAGTGAAGGTAGAAAAATGATGTGTCTTACAAACCCTAGAAGTATTTGTTCCTTTATCCAAGGTAAAGGAACAACTCTTTACACTCTGCCCTATTTCACTTATACTGAACATTTCAGGAACCATCCCATGGAGCCAGGTCCTATACTCAAGCCAGCTACTTTTTAACCTGTGGGAGAGAAGATCACATAGAGAACCCTTAATGTGAATAAGTCACAATCTACAGAAACCATTAGTATGGCTCTTAATGGCTGCTGGTTACTGCAGACTGTATTAATACAGTCCAATCTATGTTGATTTTGTTTATATGAACTACCAGATCTGACCCTCTCGCTCTGCCCACCAACTCTATAACTTGCTTCACTAACAATATCATTTTATAGGGGCTCTGCTTTGTTGACTAACTCCAGAGGTAGTGTTTGGCCATATTTTTTGTACATTTATAAGTGTTTTCAATATAGTTACTTTCTCTACAGTATCATTCCAATGAGCATCTTCCACAAGAAGACCTCTTAATTTGCAAATTGTCTGAAAGTTTGTTGTATAAACTAGGGGATACAAGTGGGAACCCACAAGGACTTGTGGGAAGCATCTCACTTCCCCCTCCCTCACTATTTCCTCTTTCCTGAAAGCCCCCATAGTCTCTCCCCTTTTCCTGATTACTTCTTTCCTTCTAGGGTTGCTAACCTCCAGGTGGGGCTGGAGATCTCCTGGAATCACAACACACCTGCCAGCTACAGAGATCAATTCCTCTTATGGTTACCAGATGGAGGTTAGGAAATTCCTGGAGATTTGAGAGTGGTGCCTTATTTTCTCCAGGGGAACTGATCTACGTAATCTGGAAAGCAGTTGCAATTCCAGAGGATCACCAGCCCCCAGTTAGAGGTTGGTAATCCTAGTTCCCTTGGAGGAAAAGGATGCTTTGGAGAGTGGAGCCTATGGCATTATACCCCTCTGCTACATCTCCCAGGCTGCCATGTCACACTGCCGCTGGGCCCGGCGCAGCTCCTGGGCTGCCACGCCTCCACTGCCGAGCCCAGCATGGCTCCCCGGCTGCTGCACCTCCACTGCCAGGCCCAGTGCGGCTCTTGGGCTGCTGCCACCATTGGGTGCAGCACAGCTCCCAAGCTGTTGTGCTGCCAGGCGTCATGCAGCTTCCGGGTTGCTGTGCCTCCAAAACTGGGTCTAGTTTGGTGTAGTGGTTAAGTGCGCAGACTCTAATCTGGGAGAACCGGGTTTGATTCCCCACTCCTCCACTTGCACCTGGCTGGCTGACCTTGGGCAAGCCGTAGTTCTGATAAGAGCTGTTCTTGAAAAAGAGCAGGTTCTGTCAAGAGCTCTCTCAGCCCCACCCACCTCACAGGGTGTCTGTTGTGGGGAGGGGAAGGGAAAGGAGTTTGTAAGCCGCTCTGAGACACCTTTGGGTAGTGAAGGGTGGGGGATAAATCCAATCTCTTCTTCTTCTCTTCTAGTGCAGCTACTGATCCTCTGGGCCCCATCAGTTAGTTGCATTCTCTGCACTTACACAGAGAATGCCTTTTCATTTGGGGGAGGTGAATTTAAGCGGTGGGGGATAAATGTTTTTTTTCAAAGTTTTTTTTTCAAAGTCAGATTTTTCTGCACATCCGGGGAGTCCCCCCAAGTGTTCAGAAAAATCTCTTTAACTTCCGTGTCACCCCAGTCTGCAGATTTAGCTATCTGTGGATGAGGGCCACAGGTGGCTATAAGAATATAAAATATGCAACTTGGAGAAAGGACAAAACCTCCCAATATTGAAAAAAGTCAATATTTTTTGGACTTGGATAAATTAATAAGGTCTTTTATTTGGCATCCAAAAAGAGCCCAAATTAAGTAGAAAATGAGATAGCTAGGTGCCAGGTTGCAAGAGAGTATCTGTAACCCTTTCCCCTCAACATTTAGAAAAGGCTGTAGGCAATTAGAGATGAACCTTTGCCCTTTCCCTCATGTAAGTCTGCTGCTAGGTTCACCTTACCTCTCTCAGGCTCTGTTTGCAGAGTGGGCAGTTGGGCCTGTGGTCTAGGCTGCGCTCCACACACTCTTTGCAGAAAGTATGGCCGCAAGGTGTCGTCACTGGCTCAAAGAACATACTGCAAACCAACCAGAGAAGAAAAAGGTGAATCAGCAATGATGGTGAAAAGGAGGGAGATGTATCATTAGGCACCTGAAGAAAGTTCTAGCACTCAGGTAATGAGTGACTGCATGCCCCAGGTTCTGATGGCTTGAGGTTGTTTGAATTGTGATTTGCAAAGGCAAGGAAGCTGTCCCAAAGGGAAGTCTGAAAGTGGCCCATGAGGAATGTAAATAATACCACAATTCCCTTTATTTGGTATCACTCATGCCATTGCTGATTTTCCGCTACAGACCTGAAAATAAGACCCACAGACTTGCTGCCTGTTTGAGAACTGCAGCATTACCATCTGATTTTTAACTGAAAGGGAAAACACAGATATACATACCATCTGATTTTTAACTGAAAGGGAAAAGACCACAGATATACGTTGTATCTTTTACTCAGAGCAACGTCTCCTGCTTTCCCTGAATAACACCGGCTTACATGAAGGACAGAGGTATTCTCACTCACTGACTCTGCACTTACGAATTCAGATATTTGTTAATCGAGGAGGGGTAAGTTTGCCAAACCTATCTCCATACTTGCTCCCAACATACAAGGAGCTTCCACTGGCATCAGCAGCACTGTTGAATCCCAGGGACAAGGTAAGCTGTTGTGGGGAAAGACCATGGCTGAGGGATAGAGGAGACCCCAGGTCCAGTCTCTAACATTTCCAATTAAAAGAACCACAGGGAGCAGTTGCTAGGAAAGGCGTTTCTCTGCCTAAGAACCTAGAGAGCTGCTGATGATCAGAATGACAATAATGAGCTAAATGGACCAGGGGGCTGATAAAGACATTCAGCTCTCTAGTTTGTTCAATGGCTAAGTCTGTTTGGTGGGAATCCAATGGAAACGCTAGTAGTGGTAGAATGCTCTCTTACAGGGGTGATGGTGCACAAATCTTCAGCTATTCCAAGGGCTTTGTGATTAAGTTTTCTAACACCACACTGCTTGTAAAAAGCCCTGGCTGTTTCACAAATTCTCCTCTTTTCACCCAGTGGCAGCCCTCCAAAGAACATTACGCTCCAGTGGTCAAAATCTGCTGCTGGTGGTTCCTGGCCTAAAGAGCGTCCGGCTGTCCTCAACCAGAGCCAGGGCCTTTTCAACGCTGGCTCCAGACTGCTGGAACAGCTCCAGCCTGCTGGAACCCTCTTTCAGGAAAGATCAGGGCCCTGCAGGACTTGTTACAGTTCTGCAGGGTCTGCAAAACAGAGTTGTTCCACCAGGCTTATGACTGAGGGCAGCGACAGGCTCTTTTCTGATAGGTTTCAACTACGATTGGCCTCCCCCTCCTTCTCCTCCCTCCCCTCCCTCTTCTCTTCTCATCAGACATTTATATATTGCCCCTCCACAGGATTTTACGCCATCTTTTAGCTGTATAGTGGATGTATTTTATTGTATTTATTGTAATTATTATAATCTTTAGTGGATTTATTGTATTTCTTAATTTATTTCTTAATGTTTTAGAATGCTGTATGTTTTACAAATTGATGTTGAACCAGTTCCAGGAGAGCAGGCTATAAATCCAATAAAATGATATTAATAAAATAACAACAATAACAGGCTGGCAGGCATAAAACAAGCCTGCACTCAAAAAGTGTGCAGCAGGAGATCCCAGCTCTGTTCAGAATCACAGCTCATAAAAACAATTCGCTCTCATGTGACAGATGACTGCTCCAGCAAGGCACTTAAATCTGAGAAATATATTTAAATACAGTAATCTCTCTAGGAAAGAGCCAAAACTCAGGGGTACAGCAGAGGCTTTGCACAGATGAGGTCCCAGATTTGATCATAAATACTACTGCTTAAACAAACTCAAGAGTCACAGTATAAAGACACCTTTGGCCCTAAAAAGCTGCTTTACATTAAACAAGGCAAACTATTGACACTGCCATATAAGAACGTGCCTGCAAATCACCTTCCTGTGGTCTTGTAATGATGTAACATGAATTGTCTTAGGAAGGGGACCACGGCTTGGTGATACAGCTTGTTCCTCTTTGGTCATGGCTTCCAGACACTTTCAGGACAAAAGAAAGTGACTTCAGATTCTCCAGAAAGTATGCAGAAAAACACAGACTCAGTCTCTGGCATCTTCAGTTAAATTATCTTGTGAAATAGGTATATTTCTCTGGTTAACTCTGGAAAGCCACTGCTTGGCAGAGCTAGACAGATAAATAGTCGTACACTGTATATGGCAGGTTCATATGTTCATTTTCATATGAGCCCCTAAGACATTTCTTAAAAGGTAAAGACGAGTGGCCAGTAGGTTGCTCTCAAAGTACTTTTTACATCTCTAATCACCTCTCTTGAATTCTGCCATCTATCTTTTGCCTAGAAAGTTATATGCATGATTGACATAAAGTATTTACACGAGGGAATGCGGGTGAACCTCCATCTGCCAGCTAACATCACAAAGAAAAACAAACCGTATGCAAAGAGAACATTCCAAGTCTGATGTACTCAAGAGGCTCCTAATGCCCTGTGTGGACTTGGCTCCTGTTGTTTCTGCTGTTGCTCCCTTCTCAGTATCTAGATAGCAAAAATAAACATTTTTTTAAAAAATCAGCGTCACACATCAACCCCATTCTCACCATATCCCACCACCTCTCACACAAGTGGAAGGACAGTGCTATCACATTTGCTTTGTACATGACCACCCAAGGTACAGAAAGATCCAGTAAACAGACACACAGAAGAAAAACAGATGGAACCCGTGTTCTCTTTGTCCTCACTCTAGGGATCAAAAGGCCAACTTTGGTCACATATGATACTTCAGTGGCAAGTGAAATTGCACAGCAAAAGCAACTTGATACATTATAATTTGGGGGAGTACACATGACTTATTTGTCTTTTTCCGCTGTCCTAAGTACAATGCACAATTCACAACTCCATAATTTAATTTTACAACACTTCTACACCCCATCTCTTGACTATGACTGCACACATTCCTGAGTAATCCAAGAATATGCATTTTGAAGAACATGTTGTTCTTGGAATCCCACCCGTTACAGTGTTTTACCTTGAGAACATTCAGATGGCTCTACAGTTTGGAATCTTAGAGACTAGAACCAATGTGCTGGTTCTCTAGCTGGTTTCTGCCACATACATGCAGGGAAATATCACCTGACTACTAGGCGATGACTGGATGGTTTGGTAGGAAAGGAGCATTACTCCCTCTTTATTAATAATTTCTTACTTTTCTTGAAGAGCTTCTACCACAACAGCTATTGGTGGTGGGGTAGAGAAGGAACAAAAACAGTAGAATCTCACTGGTATAGCGGTGGAAAACAAGGATGCTCACTGACCACACTGTTCAGGTAAGATCTATGTGTCTCCGTTAGGGCCTTGTACTTGACAGTCTGTAAGATCTGAATGGTACGGTTAGGCAGAAGAACTCAGTATGCCACACTGCACTACACAGAATTCAGTTCAGTGAAAGGGAGCCCAAACAGCAAGAATCCCTCCTTTCTTTATCCCAAAAGGAGATCAGAATTTCTTTGCCAGTTATATGAATCTGTAGACATCTTCAGACAGTCTCACCTTCCTCCTTTTTGTCAAAAACACCAGAGTTAGACTTCTTCAACAACCACTCTGGCAGGGAAAGTGATCCAAGGTTCTGACCAGTCATAGTTTCTTCCTGCCAAACTTCTTGGCTTTGCTTTAAATCCTATATAAGTTCAAAACAAAACAAGTTGGAACAAAAGAACACCCTTTCCTGATCATACTTAAACAGGGGTAAGTGCATTACATTTTTTAAAAAACGTATTTTCTTATATTCTGCGAACAAAAAAAATGGATATGTTTTCTGCTGGTTTCAGTAGTTTTCTATGCCCTTGTAAAAGCACAGATTCACCAGTGAGTTTAGGCACCACTCAAAGCCATCAGGTATTTAAAAAGACCTGGATCACTTAGAAACGCTCAGAGAAACACGCATGACCAAGCTGTTACAGCCTACCATCTGAGACACTGCTGGTTCATATTATGTATAGAAGAAGAAGAGAAGAGATTGGATTTATACCCCGCCCTTCACTACCCAAAGGTGTCTCAGAGCGGCATACAAACTCCTTTCCCTTCCCCTCCCCACAACAGACACCCTGTGAGGTAGGTGGGGATGAGAGAGCTCTGACAGAAACTGCTCTTTTTTTTCAAGAACAGCTCTTATCAGAACTACGGCTTGCCCAAGGTCATCCAGCCAGGTGCAAGTGGAGGAGTGGGGAATCAAACCCGGTTCTCCCAGATTACAGTCGGCGCACTTAACCACTACACCAAACAGATACAGAGAGACTGTTATATATATCTAACTCCCTTTTGCCATTAGTAGACTTGTAATACTAAAGGCATCTAAAGTTGCTCACCTGTAGCCATTCTCCTTCAGAAGGCACAAATAAAGTTGGTTCTTTCCCTGAATTTGACTCTTTCGAGTTCTGACTGACGTCACTCTTTAACCCCACAACAGTGCCTGGAAAAAGGGAGTCATCACTTGTGAGAATCTGGAAAAAAGACAACAGTATACGTTATTTCTGATTGGAGTCAAGGTGCATAACACTGGGCTGTTACGTGACACTAGAGGCAACATGGGCCACTGCTGAGTTTCCCATTTTCCTTTTCTCAGTCAAAATATTTGTTATCAAACGTGAACTCTAATGGTGTTTGATTATAACACACTAGGATTCATTGCAATACTTCAAGCCAATTATCTTTTAAAGTCTCCTGCTTTCACTAGGCAAAACTATTTCCTGTAACAGTAAAAGTCCACTGATGATATGCCTAAAGAATAACTGTATGTCTACCACTCAAGCAAACCAAAAGGCTGAAGTGGGAATTCATGAGCAGTCACCTATTGAGACTCGTGCACCATCCACTCCAGGGTGTATCGGTAAATTTAAGGGGCCGCCTGAGAACAAAGGATTTCAGTATTCCAGTTACAGAAACTGAACTAATGATATGGAGCAATACAAGTTCACACTATTTTACTGACTGAGATAACATCTAACTTGAAAGAGGATCCAAATTCGTAAAAATATATATTCAAAGCAAGATAGTTAATATGTTGGCACTTTGATTTTTAATCTGCAAACTTCCCATATTTATTTAAATTATGCCCTATCTTCTTGGACTCTTTTAATGGGTTAAGAATGAGATGACACTATAGCTCATCTAAACAGTCGCAAAAATTTGAAAGTTCAGGCGAGCCAGACAACTGTGTTGCTGAAACCTAAATCTGGACAATGGCTACTGTGCACATATTTTTGGTGGGTTGGAAAGGTGAATCAAGGGCCTTTCAACACAATTCAACTGCTGGGCATTCAATGGTCAAGACAGTGAAGGAGCATTTAAGGACTGGGAGCACCAATGGGGAAAGTTGTTAGCAGTCAGACCCCTCCTCCTACTGAGGGGCAGTTTAGAACTAAAAGAACCAGAAACACCCCCTCTTAATATCAATACCTTAAGTGCAGAGCACTGCTTGGGCTAAAATGGACCAAGATGGATGCCAATCAGGTGGGGGGCCGAGAACTGAGATCTCCACCTAGGTATACGGGGATTGTCCCTCTGAGAACTCTTTTAGCCAGGCAGATGTTCAACTGGTAGGGTTTTTATTTTTAAAAAATCTAGGCTACGCATACACAATAAATGCATACAAGAGCTCTCTAAGAAAAGCAGGGAAGAAAGGGGAAAGCTGTTTAGGGGAAGGGTGATATTTGCTGATCCTGAAGAGGTCTGTGGTAGCAGCAAGTTGAGGACGGAAACAGCTAGCATTTTGGGAAGTGAGAGGGAGAAAGCTCACACACAAGTGTGGGTGTGTGTGGAGGGTCCAAGAACACACACACACACTGCTGGGGCAGCTGGGTGACATATTTATAGGGCAAAACATATCCTGAGGCAGGTTGATGCACCACCAGAGGACGATGACTTGATTGCTCTACTGGAGGTAGACAAATAGGTGGGAGAGGTTTGATGGCCCTACAAGCACAGGATGGGAAGGCTGATAGGGAAGGTGAATAGACTTAAGTGTTGATTAATTACTGCTTAAGCAGGGGTAATGGGTGAAGGGGAAATTGGGCTAGGGTGTTGATGGGATTATACTGAGTGAATCAGTAGGTCCTGGGTGACCCATTGTCCTAGTAGCCAGCCAGCTGCTCTGACATGCGCTTTGAAAACTGTTTTTACCTGACTTTCACTGCGTCTCCAAGCTAATCTCCAAGCTCTTGAAAACTGTTTTTACCTGACTTTCACTTCGTCTCCAAGCTAATCTCCCAAAACTATGTGGAGACTGTCCATTTTAGGTAACAAACTTGATTCAGAATAACTTATGGCAAGCAAAGAGAGCCCGCATAAGATTAAAATTACTGCATGACAAAAAAGAAAGAGGTGGCCTGGGACTACCAGATTAGAAACTATACTATAGAGCGGCTGCAATGGGATGGATTCGGGATTGGGTACTGTTAGAAGATAGAAGAACCTTAAAACTGGAGAGTCATGATCTACACATGGGCTGGCATGCCTATGTGTGGTATGACGAAGAGAAAAAGCAGAAACACTTCCATAATCATATTTTGAGAGACTCTTTGATAAAAGTATGGAGAATGGTGAAGGAAAAATTCTATGATAAAATACCAAGATGGGTATCGCCACTGGAAGCTTTTATAATGCCAAGTTTAATGATGGAAGAGAAAATTGCCAGTTATGACACAATACTCACAAAAGAAAATGAATTGAAAGATTTTGGATCTTTGCAAGCAATGAATATTAACCTTTCAAGTTGGGAGAAAATACAATTAAAATCGAGATTCGCTAAAGACAAAACAAGAGGTTTCACAAAAACAAACACAAATTTAGATAAAATTTGGTTGTCCTCCGCTGACAAATTGATACAAAAAATATATAATTTCTTATTAGATGATGACACACAAACAGAAAAAATAAAACCATACATGAAGGTATGGGCAAAAGATATAGGAAGTAATAGAAGTATAGAGAAATGGTCAAAAATGTGGAATTCAATAAAACTACTAAGAGCCACATCATACAAAGAAAATATCTTCAAAATGTTTCATAGGTGGCACTGGACGCCAGATAAAGCACTAAAATGCTACAAGAACGTTTCAGGGAACTGTTGGAGGTGTGAAAGAAATGTTGGTTCCTACTACCACATCTGGTGGAGGTGCGAAAAAGTCACAAAATTTTGGAAAATTATAAAACTGTTTCTAGAAATAGTAGAAATAGATTTGCCATTGGCTCCAGAAGTATACTTATTAAACATCTTACCTGACAGTATAAACTTTAATGACGCACGTTTAATACTCTACATCCTCACAAGTGCTAGAATAGCTATAGCAAAATGTTGGAAATCAAATAAAGTGCCAAATAAAGAAGAATTAATTATAAAAATTATGGACATAAAAGAAATGGACAAAATAAATACGTTACTAGCGGGAAAACTGGACAGTGTGTTTAAGAAAAGATGGCAGAAACTAGATAGGTCGTTAGAAATATATGGATAAGAAGCTCCAAAAGTATTGTAAAATTAAAATATGTATTTTGTTTTACACGATGTAAAAAATCAAATAAAATATTATTAACAAAGATTTAAAAAAAAAAGAGGCTTAACCACTACACCAAACTGCCTCCAAAGGAACTTTGGAATCAAGATGTTCCAGTGTGGTATCATGACTAAAGTGTTGGACTCAGACTGGGGAAATCCAGATTGAAATGACTGCTCTGCTAAAAACACATTGGATTACCGTAGGCCAGTCACACTCTCTCAGCCCAGGGCTGCTGCGAGGATAAAAAGGTGAGGGGAGAACCACCTAAGCCACAGTGGGCTCTTTCGAGGAAAGTGTGACAATCATTCTTAAAAGTCCTGCCACTCTTCCAGGGCTCTGAACCAATCCTTGTGATTCTGGCTTCATGCAAAGCCAAGAGATTGTCAGCCAATCAGAGACCACAGAATTCCACTGGCTAGGAGGGGGTTGAGCCAGCCTCAACTTAAAGTGGGGAAGAAAAACTTTTTCTCTTTGGATAGGGATTGCGTGGCTCTGGAAAGGACCATCAGTGTAGCCAGACTTTTACTTGGCTTTTAGTTAGGGACTGAGGGTCAGTTTAGGGAAGAAAACTTATTTTAGTATGACAAATAAATATCCTGTTAAGGGCCCATCATTACTAACTGGTGTGTGGAAAGGTGCTCTGTGTGTGAAAAGAGCAGTCTTGAACCTGCTGAGGTAAACTGATGAGAGGGGGGGAATCAAATCTCCCTTCAGGATTTATTTACTTAATTGAGAGCCAGTTTTACTATAAATACTGAAGTCATCCACACATAATATTTACCCTAATTAAGTATTTTATTTTCTGTTAAGTGTTCAAGGAAAAGTGATCTCTATTTACCTCACATATAAGTACAGCCTTGGTCTAGCAAGTTTCCAAGTAAGAGGCCTTTAGGGAGCACATAACTGACATGCTACCAATCCTTTATTCAAACCTTATGTCCCCCTTTTTATTTGTTTATGGGTGGTTGGGGTTTAAAGAACCTGTAGGAGAGGCCAGAGTGGGGGATTGGGCATTCGTCTGTCCAGAAGGCAGTTGCCTCAAACCCCCCACCCCACAGCCACCACAAAAGGTGCGGGGGGGGATGTAACACACACGTGATTTGACACCATGATACTGAATCCAGTGTTGCTAGGCTCAACCAGATCACCCATACAAAATATGTACACATTGGAAATATGCCACATCATAGAGGGTTCTGTTCTACAGTTCACTGTGAGAGTGTTTAGGCTGATGGAGGATTGCACAGGAAGACTGGTAACAATGAACAAAGAGTATTTTGTGGGCAGCACATCCATTTTCTTTTTGTAGAATGTCCATTGGTTCTTTAGAGTATAATGAATGCTGAAAAGTAGCAACTGCAATTCCTGAAGTCCTGAAGTTAAGTATTTCCAGCCCACTCTCATGCCACTATGGCATTTTGGTAAGCCACTGATGATGCAAATACTTGCACAAGAATGAAAGTTCCCTTCTTAAGAAGGCTCACTGACATAGAGACTAGATAGCCTGCCTCAATGTCCTCTCTGTATGGGTTTACATTCAAAGCTCATGAGTTTTTTTACTCTAATATGAATTTTTATATTTTAGTCTACTTTTACATGCACTGCCACCTGTCCCAACTCCATGGTACAAATTAAGAAAAAGACAAAAGTAAAATGCAATTCCATCATTAGACTAGTAGAGAAGTTCAATTCCACCTTCCGAAAAGAATATCTATCACTCTAACCCCATGAGGAGATTCATTATTGCTTTTCTCTAGCACGTGACCAGCATTTGAAAGTAATAGCTGGGCTTCTCAATACAGTATCATTTAAATTAAGCTAACAAACAAAACCAGAAATCTGACCCTAACCTACATCCACAACACATGCTCACTTCAACAGGAGTTGGGAGTTATCTTTCTAGTCTGTCCATATCTTCAGCCTTCTTAACTTGCTAACCTACAAGCAAAGAGTTTAAATGAATACAGGTGATAGAAAGCTAGATACCTCTGGTGGCTTTTTCTTTACCCTAACAGAGCTGATTAGACACACTAAACTTAATTCAAAGTGACAGATGAACTATTCATCTTCCATATTTGAAACTTCATTGACAGATTTCCTGAACAGGATCCACCCAATGAAGCTGCCAGGAGAGCTGTCAAGGTCAGGATTACAAGTGTACTTGGTTTCGCAACAACTGTACTGGCCTTCTGGCAAAGTAATGGCATTCAAAAGTCAGATTCACAATAATAGTAAATGAACACATTCACTTATACTCTCCAGGGCCAGAATCATGTCCGCTGTTGTCCTACAAACTGTCATGGTAAAACAGAAAGCAGGAATCCCTTGACAATTTATGTTATTTTTTCCCTTATTTACTTGTACAACATTGATGCTGCACAACAACAGCTGTTCACCCCTGCACTCATCCATAACTTATAGGTTTTGCAATAAAAGGCAGGAAAAGGGACGCTTGCAACATCTGTGAGGCATCATGAAGTAGCTGAAGTTGTGTAGAGACATAAAAATCCTCCTTCTTCGCAAAGGAAATTAGAAGGTTATGTTAAGTGCATTGCTAATGCAGAATTTGAAGAAAATCAGTTTCACCAGTTTTAAGAGGGAAGACTCTAACAATGAAAGAACAGAGACAGGAAAATGGCCAGGGTAATGCAAGACCTACAGGTAAGTTACTACCTTGCTACTAAAAATAGTTGTGTGTATGTACATATCAAATTAAGAAGAGGAGGGGTCTCATCTTAAGATACCGAGGGAATGTCTTCAATCAAAATGCAAATATTTTATTGGAGAGTATATATCTATACATACCCATTATATAGAACAGTTAGGTGAGTTCAGTAGCATACCCATTATATAGAACAGTTAGGTGAGTTCAGTAGCTTAGAGACCAACAAAATTTTTGGGGTACAAGCTTTTGAGAGTCAATGCTCCCTTCATCAGATACAAGTAGGAATGGGGAGAGTCTTTATATCCCAGTTAGAAGGTGGGACGGATGTTGTAAAAAAGGAACTCAGTATACAAAGGTACAATGCGTATTGTAATTAGCTTGATTAGAGCACAGGTGGCAGAAAATTAGCATCTTTAATGTGATAAGATTCTTATGTTCCTATTCAGCCCTGGGGGTCCATTGTTCTAAACTTGTGAATGAACTCAAGTTCAGCAATCTCATGTTGTAATCTCCACTTGAAGTTTCTTTGTCCGAGGACTGCCACTCTTAGGTCAGCAATGAAATGACCTGGAAACATTATACAGAGGTATTTGTTTTTATAAAAACAATGGAAAGATATCAGATCCAACCAAAAAGATTCAGTTTTTGTTCAGTCACAATTACAGATTAGTTTTTGTTTGTTTGTTTTAAACTAGAAGAAAATATCCATGTGAAACTCTTGCTTGGTTGTGGAAATGCAAGAATACTTCCTGCTTGGGCATACGCCATCTTTCATGAAATACCAGTCAAATAATAAGTAAATCTTACCCTCAAACAATCAAGTTAAACAGTTATTCCATTAGCACTTGAACACACGGTCATGTACATATCAGGAGTAAAAAAAAAATGAACAGGGAAGCAGAGAAAACATTAGAAATATAGAATGTTATTTCAAGGATTTTTGATGGAGATGAACAAGGCATCTTCTTACATAAGATCAGTTGGCCTACGAAAACATCTCCACCCAATGCTCCAGCATGATGCCCCAAATCTCTGGGAACACTTTCTTGAATCACCATCTAACTACCAGTCTAGGATTTCAAAGATCTACCAAGAGGTAGAGGTGTCCTTGGTGGTAGCCCCTTACCCAAGGAATGTCTATCTGCAGGAATGACAAAGATGTCTTTTCCTAAAGAACAGCAAATCCAAAATTTTCCATAATAGATTTGGACTATAAAAAGTGTAATTAGCATAATAAGTGTTGTAAAGCATTAGGTTACAAGCTAAATAAAGCAAAATGATATATACGCTGCATTATTTTCAGTAAACATAGTTATGAGAAAATTATTTTAAAATTATCAGTGGTTTCTCTGTCTCTAAAATAGTGAACGTTGGTTTTGTTCTCAGAAAAACCACAGGTTCTCAGCATATGCAGTGGAGATGCTGCAGAACATATTTCCTGATGTTTAAGGGAGAGGGGAGGTGTCCAAATTCCCAAATTAATCTGGAAGTAATCTTATTAAACTGTACTATTATAGTACCAAATACATATAGAAAGTAAACACGCTAACGGAGGCATGAATAGTTTTCCTCCCAGTAAGTGAGAATGGTTATTAAAGGTGTGGTACACAATGAAAACTATTCATTTGACTGCACTTGGGTGAGCTAGAAGCATTAAGTATATTGATACAAGTTTGCTATCATTGGTTCAATATATAGAGTTTGAATTATTTCAGCTCATGTATTTAATGTTGGAACTGTTGAAATGTGGAAGTAGGAAAAGAAAGATTTTTTAAGACTGTATTTTAAGACTGTAATACTAGATCATATTGCTTCGTATTGCTTTGTGTACAGCCTGAAGCAGATACTTGTCTTGGACAACAACATAACTGCACACCCAACTCACTTCACATTCTTCTGGTTCCTGAACACACAGCATCTCCAAATCCTTCAGGGCCTCTGGATATCTCTGCAAAGACACATACACTTCTGAACGGTACATCCTCAGTTGAAGATCATCTGGAGCTAGAGGGAGAAGAAAAATGATTGAAAAGTATTTCTAATGAAGCACACTACAAATGCTCTCTCCTTACAAAGCATAATACTCAGATTTAGTGGAAGATGGAAGGGCCTGGGGCTCAGTAGTAGGGCATATGCTGGATTTTAAATCCCTGGAATCTCCATAGAAAGAATATCCGGAAAGAACTTGATGAGAGACAGCTTCTATCAGTCTGACTAAACAATACTAGGCGAGATGAACCAATGTTTCTTTTCTCTTTTTGTGTGAAGGAGGTAGTGGCAGATGTATACATGCACCTTTGTTCTGGATGGGAAAAGGACATCACCAGAAGCCTCTGCCATCCATTTCTGCGCCTTCACAACATGTCCACACACATATATCCTTGTTCTGGGAGGGAAAGCATCATACTCTTGACTCTTTTCACCTGTATCAAAGCTGCTATTTGCCTCTTCCAATGAAAACACAGAGGTAACTAGTAACCAGTGTGGCGTAGTAGATATGGTGGCAGAGTAGAACCCTGGGTGACCTGGGTTCAAATTCCCACTTCTACCATGGAAGCTTGTTGGGTGACTTTGGACCCGTCACAAACTCTCAGCCTGGCCTACCCCACAGGGTTTGTTGTTGTGGGAAAACAGAGGAGAGAATGATGTTCTAGGCTACCTTCAGTTCCAACTGGAGGGAAAGGTGGCATATAAATAAATAAATATTTATGCAGGGCAAGTCACTGTCTGAGTGGTGGAATTGTTTTGCTTTGGAGAAAAACAACAGGGGAAGGTTTTTTCACCTGCTCTGAAATACTATAATTTTTGTGCAAGCCACCATTTTGTGACTGATCCCACTCAGTGAGCCATTATTTTGCAACTGGTAGGTCCCAAGTCTCTTGGAAAAAATTAAGTAGCTCTCCAAAAACATACCCCCCCCCCCCCGCGGGTCAATCTTGTATACACTACACATGCACTACCACCCATTCTGGTATCTGAGTCCTGCAATGTACTTGTTTGTATATGTCCCCCCCCCCTAGAAGTCCGCTCATGTAGGCATGCGCATAAGTTCATAGTAACTGCATTTTTGTTAGACTACGCCAGCCATGCTTTGCTGTAACGTTATCTTTTCCAAGGTCACAGGTGGTCGAGAGAAGAAACTTGCTTTGACTTTAATGAGTAGAAACTGTGAGAAGTGTTTGGTAGTGATAACACAGTTGCCGTTGCTTTCCCAAGGGTTTGAGCGCATAAAATGCTTTCTAGGTGCGAGCGGGAACCATGTTTATTGGCTGTAACAATTATGAATTTGCTTTAACCTTTCCAGCATCCTGCACTTGCGTTATTCTGAACAGTGCTTCTGTTCAAGTGACTCATGGCTTCAATAAAGTAATCCCTTTCTATAAGTGTGTACTCCGTTGATTGCCGTGGGACCTGACACCCCCCCCCCCCCGGTTTAAATGTCCAAGCCAGAATCATTGACCAGAATCAGCAAGGATATACATCAAGGAACAGATGTAATCAACAAAACTGTTTAACATCCAACGAATTAGGAAATCAGTGGCACTGCTACTGTATGCAAAAGGTTCTTTAGTTGGTTACAGTTCTACACTGGTCAGTATAACTGCCTGCCTAAACTCAAGCCATTCTCCACATCCCTAGATGTATACACTCCCCACATCCCTAGATGTACCCCACAGTATTCGACTGGAAATCTACAATAAGCTCTATATGGAAATACACTTGTGGTTATGTTATAACCCCCATTCTGCCACAATCACATAGCTAGGCTTGTTCTCTTTTTCACCAAGCCAAAAAAAGTTTGTTTTTAGGACCCTGTGTTTATTAGGCATCCCCAACTTTGTTGCTTCTGCAGGCATTTGTGAAATTTTGGGAAAGGATTGTGGGCACTGCTACAAAATGGCTACTAATCACATAGACTGTTTATTTGTGAACTCTGATCTTCCAGAATAACTAAATATTCCAAGGCCAGGTTACATCTTGCTATTCAGTATTCAGATAAGGATGGCAGTAAGTTTTCAAAATGTAGATATGATGATACAAAAAATATCTGATTACTATAGTTAAATACATTACAAATTTTGAGTCCAGTGGCACCTTTAAGAGCAACAAACGTTTATTCAAGGTATGAGCTTTCGTGTGCACGCACACTTCCTCAGATACATTGAAATGGAAACTAACAGTTCAACTATAAAGGCAGATGCCTCTACACAGGTGAACAGTAAATTAGCATATAACTTAATGAAGATGTTTTGACATATACGAAGACTAAACAGCAATAACAAGCTAAGTTCATATGGTCACCATTTGTTTGGATTTATTAGGGGGGGAAACAGTGAAGCAATAAATATGTCAAAATAGGACAGAGGTGTGTCAAAGTAGCCTTCTAATTGTCAAGGGTAATAAATTGATTCTGTTTTAAATATAAATGACTGCTTGATCATAAAAATCCTAAACCACTCAGGAAAGTTCTGCAGACTAAACCCAGCAAATGCTAAACTTTATTTAGAAATAAATATTCCAATCACAGCACAGCGAATTTTCTTCTTCTTCAGTCATGCCAATTTTTTTCAAACCTCGTCTCTTATGCAAGCACACAGCTCAGCAGAATCTGACACTGCTTATCAACTCTGTACTTTTAAGGACAGAACCTTTTGGTTTTTGGATTAAAGAGATACAGCTGGGCTTATAGCATAAGAAAAGAGTAAAGCGAAATTAACAGCCAGCAGCCTATGTGGCACTTGGGCTGTAAACAGAACCCCCCTCCCCCCAACCAGTAAGTTTCCATAATAAAGCACAAGACTGCATTTGCTGTAGTGATTCACCTATCAGTACCGCAGTAGTGATTCACCTATCTGTGCAGCAGAAAAATAGTTACACAACCACAGTTTCCATTGTGGAGATGTTAGAAGGCTAAGAAGCATAGCTATGGGTCATATTCTCTACTGGCACAAAATCAACTAAAAACCTGACTCTTGTTTTTAACTTTAAAACAGAAACTTTGAACTAAATCTCCTTGGAGCCTGTCACTAAACTAGACATCTTGCTATCAGTCCTTACTTGCTAAATCCATAAATCCTGAACTCTAAAATCAATAGCTGTCATAACTTACAGGGATACCCCTTGGTCCCAAACAGACCGTATGCATCTCTAAGGGCTGTTAATTATCCTCTATGTGAGGCAAAGAAAACTTTGACCTCACATTTGTAACACAGAATGTTTCATATGGGCCAAGGCTCACACACACTTATCTATACACCTAAATGAGGTACACGTGGATAGCATGGAACAGCTCTATTTGCATACTAACCCACAAGCCTGTTAGGACTAAATATGCTAGGACTTAATGGTGTGTGAAAGCCCAGAGCTGTTCCATGTCATGCCATATTAAACATGAAATAACCCCCAGACATCCAATCATACAAACTGGGGAGGTCCATAATGCATCTAAGCAGGAATAAGTCATCAAGTGTAATGGAAACTGTAGGGTATTAGCAACATAACAGAGGGTGTGTCAGTGCAAAGGGATTCTGCAGGTGGGTGACCAAAATAAAGTTTGCCTCAGGGTCTCTGAGCAGTAAGCCTCATCCTTCCCTTCAAGCCCTCTTGTAGTGAAGAGATTCTGAATGAGTGCAAGCAGCTAGCTACCATGCTCTTTTTAAGTCATAGGAGTGGTTACCGCTAAGTGACAGGACATTTTTTTTTCATGAAGGAAGCCCCAGGTTCAATCCCCAGCATCTCCAGTTAAAGGGATCAAGTAAGAATGTGTTGGGAAGGATCCTGCCCTCAAACTTTGGAAAGCTGCTGCCAGTCTGACTCAGTAAAAGGCAGCTTCATGCATTCTAGAGCCTTGAGCCCAAGGCCTCCCCAAATTCGTAAAGGAATGTAAGCTTCTTTATCCCCAAATTCATAAAGGAATGTAAGCTTCTTTAACAGCCCGATGTCTTCAGGGATCAGTTCTCATCACACTTGTGTCATTAGACGTCAGTTCAAGGCTTGATAAAGTGTCTACATTCTAATGGTCTTTATCTGAAGTACTTCTGTTTATTTTGGATTACTCTGGACTGTTTCCATGAACTGTGGTCTTTATCTGAAGCACTTCTGTATTTTGGATTACTTTGGACTGTTTTCATGAACTGAGTGGTTTATATTATTTGAAGTTGTAATTGTCATAATATTGTAATTACAACACTTTATATATAAAGTATTTTGCAAATGCTTTTGATATTTCTACCACAGAAGCAGCAGGTCTATCTAGGAAATGTTTCATCTCGTTCTTGCCTTCCCACTCAGCAGGATCATCCATAGGCTGCCTCTGTTTCATCCTGATCTCTGAACATAAGAATATTCTAACAGAGAAAAAGTAAAGCGTGAGTGACAGACTATGTACATTCTTCTCCTAGAGTTTGACTGACAAAGGCTGAAAGATTGCCAGCTTTGAAAACTACACCCACTCTGTTGGTGTACACATTGCTCATTTAAATAAAGGTATACTGTGTGTTGTCACGGGGGTGGGGGGGGAGAGAACAGTGCTCTTGGATTGCCTCCCAAACACTAAAACCTATTTTTACAAGATGACAACTCTCTTTCTTAAACAGATTAGGTCTGCCTGGTTCTTAGTGATGCAGATTTCCAATATATACACATACATTGGGGGGGGGGGGGAGAGAAAGAGACAGACAAACCAGAATTCTTTTTTTGTGCCCTAAACAAAGTATGATCTGATTTAGCATAGTTATTTTGATTGTAGTAAATGAAATTTAAAATGTACCTATGTTAATTTGTCATCTCAATAGCAACAAACACAGTAAATGCTCTTGTCAACATGGGGAATAAGACTTGTTGGTTTAGCCAAGATGCCGGTTAACAAAGCTTTTACAACCCAGCAGCACCTGAGTGGCAGCTATGACCAGACATGGCCTGGACACATCACTTGCTGACCACTGCTGCAACAGTCATGGATAGAACAGGCAGGGACTCCCTGAGTGCTCCTCTACCCCTACCTCAAGAGCAGACAAAGGAGGAGCAAGCAGAGCATCCAAGCTTGCTTCTGGGCATGAGCACTGTTTGCTCAGCAGTAGTGCAAGCAGATGGCATCAATGGCCAAAAAGAACTCTCTGCTCTGCCGCCACCCATTCTTGCATGAGAGCTGTGGTGGAAAAGTAGACAAGGCATCCCAGCAAGCTGCCCATTCATTCTGCTGCCAAACAGGCAGAGAAAGACTCCCTGCCATTCCTCTACCTTGTTTCCTATGAGAGCAAGCAGAGGAGGAGCAGGTAGAGCTTCTCAGCCAATTTCCGGCATTTTGGGGATCTCTGGCTTGGGATCTGGTGGTGTCCATGGTGGAGGGTTCCAGCCATAAGTACTGTTTGTTCAGCAGCGGCATAAACTGGCAGCACCCATGGTTGGGACCCAGAGCCTGTTTCCTCTGCCTTAGATTTACAGTAGGAAGTGGCAGAGCACAGTGCAGTCAGCCATGCCAGTTAATCAAGTTTGCTGATTAACTGGGTGCTGGATAACAGTACATTGGACCTACCTGAAGGTTCTTTCTCTTCAGTGGGGGAGAAGTCATCCAGGAACTGGTTAGGTCACGCCTCTGCTCGCTCGATAAGCTATGCAAATTTCTTTTGTTGCATGGCTCTGTATAGGTTTCTGCCCCCCAAGCCTGTCCAGGAATGAGGGGGGAAGCCCACACTTTTCCAATACATTAAACAACAACCCAGAAAGGTAGGCTACCCTCTCTGGATTCAAAACAATATGCCAATAGTCCCGGCTTTTCCCCAAGGGAGGGATTCCAAAACTTTAGGTTAGCCTCTCGGACAGAACACCCTAGCACCTACTTAATACTCAATGGTAGCGTGTAGCCAGCCAGGCACAGGAAATAGTCTTGGAATCTCAGTTATAACATCAAAGACCATTTAACAACAAGAATAAGGTTTATTCAGTCAGAGCTTAGCAAAATAGGCTATAAGTTTACAAAATAAGAAAACCTAAGGCGATTTGCCTTAACTAAACATAATGCTTCATATTTACCAAGTCAGGATAACATCCAAGAGTTCAAGATTGTCCATTGTAATAATCCAGGTAGCACCAAGGGATTTTGAGGAGAAACCCCCCCTGTGCACCAGCCATGTGCTCAGCTCACAAAGGAGGTCTTTGTCTCTCCCAGAGACAGCATTTCCAGGTGTCACAACAAGCAGAGAGCAGAACAGGACGGAGAGCTCTCTTCCAAGGGATCAGACAATTAAACCCCAATCTAATCATGACTAGCTGTGGCCATCAGCCAATCAGGAGTAGCAGGGTGTGTGGCCAATTTTTTGGTTGTCATGGGGACAACTGGGGATAGGCTGGAAGTTTGAAAACCACGCCTGCAGTCACATGGCCCCAAGCTCCAGCTTCTCCATTGCTGATGTGACTTTTTGCCTGTGAGCCAGCCAACAGGACTGGCTTTTGGCATGAACGTGTGAAGGAATGTGGGTTTATGGCATGCAATAGAGGCCATGGGGCCTACCATTTGGCTTGTAACAGGAAATAGGCACAGCCTGTTACCAAAAGACAGAACAGGAGAATGCAGGAGACATTTAGAAATCAATATTTCTATACAGGCTCCTATTGGAGTGGCCCTGGCTGACCTCTCCAGTCATGTCCAAACCCCTCCGTGGATTGCTCTTGCTAGTGTTCACCGTCGTCCACGTAATGTCGATTTTTCTCTTTTCATTGTTTGTTGTTTTGCTACCCCAGCCTCTTCGTAGCCTGTTTTGGGGTGGGATGTGGATGACTTCTCCCCCACTGAAGAGAAAGAACCTTCAGGTAGGTCCAATGTACCGTTCTCCTTCAGTGGGGGGGGGGGGAAATCCAGGAACTGGTTAGCTGTACCCAAGCTATTCTTCTGGGTGGGTGATCAGTCGCACTCTTTGGTGCATCCCTTGCAAGAGGTTGACATTGTTGCAGGGGGGGAAACCTAGAGAACAGAATGCTGATGACACACTAATATGGACATCATATACTTAAAACCTGCTGTGGCCAGAGGGTAAGGCATAAGCTAAAGGGCAACAGACAAAGGGTTCCAGGTGAGCAGCTTGCAGCTTAGAGTCATTGTATGAACCAACCCATGGGATTCAGAACCTGCTCAGACCATGGGGCACCCATGCAGTTTTTGTGAGTAAGGCCATCCACCGAGGGGCATGCTTGTACCACCTGTGGGAGCCAGAAACAAAGGTCCCTGACAGCAAGAAAAACAGGGCTCCCGCAAAAATGTGGGATTTGTCTAGGCAGTTATACAATCTGGATAAACTATAATCTGGATATATAGAGAATTTAGTGGAGAATCAGCAAGTTTTCAGCCTGGACAAAATTAATGGGGAAATAAACCTCCATTATTTAAATTCTTTCAGGAAATGCATGCTATGGGTATTCTTGTAAGGAGATACAATGGTCTATGAAGGAAGACCATTACTGAATCAGTAACTGGTAGCAATCTTCTATCTGGCTGCATTATTGCTAAAATATATGCTCTGCAATTAAACTTTGTCATTGTCTCAAATTATCCTAAGAAATGGGGAAAAGACCTGAATATAATCTAGATGAATGACAATGATATGGCATAATGTTACACCTAAATTACTCATTGAGTTCAAAAGAATTTCCCCCAAAAAATCTTCAGTGCTATCTAGCTCCTCAGATATTGCCTACTCTGGAAATAATTAACACAACTGTTGGAGACGTGGTACATTAAAAGATGATTTGCTGCATATTAGTAGACACACCCCCAAATTCAGGGTTTTTTTTGGCAAACAGTAATTCAGTTTATTAATGACATGCCATTGAGAAATCTATTCCTTTGGAACCCAAGGTTACTTTACTAGGTTAATTCAAACCGTATGTAACCCCACAGATATGGAGATTGATCTGAAGTTACTTACGACTGCAAAAATGGCAATAGCTACAATTTGTAAGAAGATAGAATCCCATCTACAGGGAGTTGTTTTAATCATGTCTGGCACATTGTGCTGCTGATAAAGCTGTCATATCAGAAATGTCAAAAGAAATAATTCTTACAGTTTGGACAAGTTTCATTAATGTTCGGTACAGTTTATTGCTTTTTGGAATAACAAATTATAAGATAGAGAGGCTTTCTATTTGCCTTCTGTGAATTCCTATAATGTGCCTCATTTTGTTTGCCTGTCTGTAAATTTATCCGTTAACCCAAAGGACAAAAAAATACCCTGCATATACTAGAATCTAGCAAATGTGCTTGAAGGAAGGTTCATTGGTGTGGAACCACTGGAAAATTCCTGCACATCAAGGAATTTCAGCCTATGAAATCTGACTTCACTGCCTACCCACTCCTGCTGCAGACCAAAATTCCAAACCCACTCCCCCCAAAAAAAATCATTTTGGGGGATAAGTACTTCAAGTGACAGTCCTTCCATTCACAGAAATGCTCTGGTGAATCCAAGCTCCTGTTCACAAAGCAGCTGTCTCATGACAAAAGCTAAATTATACTAAATGCTGTTAATGTACACTCAGAATATCAGTTTGATGTACGAGAGAAGGGATTGGTAGCACACATCTGGTGGCCACGCTCTATTATTTCTCATGGCACTCTGCTAGACCATTATGCTTTAATCCAGTGATTCCTGGTGTGATTGCCATGGGTGCCAGTTTTAGTGCTACGCGGAGGGGCAGGGGGTGCAGATGTACTCAGTAGTTGAAAGAGAGTACTGCATCCCAGTACTGCATCCTAAGCTACTGTAGCACGTGTATCTTTAATTTAAATATTCTAAAGGGGAATAAAAATTGAAGATAGAAAACAAATAACAAAAGCATTATCATATGGCCACAACATGTCAGAATATCAAGTTATTTATAACACTGAACTCTTTAATAGTATATTATCAAACACATTCTTGCCAAACACATGAAAACAACAAACATTCTTGAAAAATATGTTTTATATGTCTACAATATACATATGAATTATTACATAATATTGTAAATTTTCTTATATGGACATTTTCACACTACACGTTTTGAGTAAAATGTTGGCTCAAAAACATTTCATTCATTCCAAGAAGAGTGAAAATAGCAGATTTTTTTCTTCCATGCGCCCCTAAATTCCCCAGTTTTCCATTGGGAAAAAACCTGAAAAAGTTTTTTGGGGGAGGGGCCTCCTCCCTCCAAATCCAGTTTTTTTCCTAGGCATTAATGTCTTTGCTGTCACCATAGGTGGGTGTTTTGACTTGAACCTCTCAGCATTTCACTGTTGGCCCCAGCCCCCATGGGAGCCACGCCGACAGCTGCTACTTGCTCTTGAAATTCAAAATTGCCCACAGGCTCAACAACACTGAGGCCCCTTTCTATGGCATGACCAATTATTCAGTTCTGGACACCACTGGATTTTAAATTCTGGAAATGAACTATAAAAACTGGAAGGTGTGTTTATTTACTTTTAAAAACAACAACCATTAATCCTGTGATTAGGATTTGATTTCCAACCCCATTCTGTTTTCTCAAAGGAATTAAAGCAGAAGACAGCCAAATAGCTCAATTCTATCCATAATGACAAATACTTTAAAGTACCTATAGATAACTTGCTAAAAGTTTGCTTGACAAAAACACTTGAAGAGTGAAAATAACTGAATTGAAAAAAATTCTGCCAGCCCAGCTCTAACTTAGGACTCAAGGTTGTGCTTCTTGCCATTTTTGTCAAGGACATTTAGCTGAGTGATGCTGGTGCCAGTAAATAATAGTACATGAACATTATGAATAGAACCACAAAGCTTTAAGAAGAAGTTGTGAAAACTGGAGACCAGTTTGATAAGTTTTCATGAGGATACTACTGCACTTTATTTGTCTGACTATATGCTTTAAGATTTAAGTTTCAAGAGTTCTTCATCAAACAGGTACAAAACTAGATCCATTGGGTTGCTTCTGTTTTCCCAAAGCTTGTGTGCCTTTACCAACAGCTCCTCCTACCATGAATACGCAGACAGTGGGAAAGCTGCACCTCTTGAATGTCTGTCTGTGATGCGGCTGTTAAAGGAACTGAGTCTCCCTCAGAGAAAGGACAGTGACAGCAAACAGATTAGACTGTAGCAAATTATACAATTACCAGCTCTTACTAGAAGTTGGCAGAAAGGGTTATGGTTTCTCACATCTAAACGTGTGTCTTCTCTAGACTAACTATTACCAGCATGTCCAAGGAAGCTCCTCACTAACAAGTGACTTACATAAGCATAGAAGCAAAGGAAAAGATTCCAAGGAGTTTGCTTTTCATATCTTTTTCTAGTATAAAAATAAAGATGCAGTTCCACTTTACAGTTTAAAAAAAATACTTCTCCATAGTGAAACTTTTAATAAACATTCAACTAAAGTAAACAAACCTTTTTTCCACAGTTTGAAAAGACCCTGTAAATGCTAAATCATTATCATGGTATTATCCAGGCAGAAATCTGCATTTCCCAACCCATGCCTCCATAAGGCACACTCTAGGACTGGATATGCAAGTAAGGCGTTATCTATACTGCGTAGGATTTAAGCGTTCTTTCAGCATATATGTCTCACAGATTCAGACCTACCATTGAAAAATGGTGATGTTCTCACTGCCCTTGTTAAGCAAATCTCTCTTTCAAGCAGGGGTCATTTCCTGCAGGAGCGGAGCTCTGGCAGTAAAGAGCCCAGGGGGCGGGCACATGCAGAAAGCCCCGCCCCCTGCTCCCAGCAGCCCTGGGCCACAGGGAGCAAGAAGCAGCCAGATAAATTGCAGAGCCCCTACCCCCGTCGTACCGAGGCAGAGAGCCTCCGGAGCCCTGCCGCCCACCTTTCCAAGCACCTGGCTGGTGTGGGGTGGTGGTGGTGGCAGGGGTTTGATTGGGGAGTTGGGACATGGGGGTGGCAGGGCTTTGATGGCGAGGTGAGGGAACCACGGGGTGGTGGTAGGGGGCTTGATCGGGGGGTGGGAGAGCCTCCCTCCCTCCCCATCTGTTCGCCCTCTTTCTTTCCCTCCTTCTTTCCTTCTCTCCTTTCTCTCTTGCCCTGCTTTCCTTCTCTCCCTCTTTCTTTCACTCCTTCTTTCCTCCTCTATTTCTTTCTGTCCTTTTTTCCTTCTCTTTCTTTCTTTCTTTCCCTCCTTTCCTTCCTGCACAGATCTGTGCATTTCCCCCCATAGATAGCAATCCAAAACAGTCCAGTGGCAGCTTTAAGACCAAGTTTTTTATTCAGGTACAAGTTCCCCCTTCTCTGTGAGGGCACATCCGTCCCCCTATAGCTAGCAATCCAAAACAGTCCAGTGGAGCCTGAGCAGTGGGGGTTGCCTTGACACACTTCCGATGATGTCAGGGGATGTGGCATATGCAAATGTTATGCTAATACATTGTGCTAATAAGTTCCTGCACTTATTTTTCTACGAAATGACCCCTGCTTTCAAGTCAGTCTTGTAATACATAATGAGTGAGTTCTTTGGCCATGAGGTTCTCGGAGCTAGTAATGATCATGACTGTGCTTCCCTCCTTCAGTGCCTGCTTACAAAACACCACCTGAGTTTGCAATGGCAAGTCCCACAGGTGTTTCAGACAAGCGAGACTGAAAAGACTTCTTCCGGCTGCCGCTTTTCCATTTGGTTTACCTTTAGCCTGAGATTCAGTTGTGGTTAACATGTTTTCCCCTAAGAATGGCATGGCTGCCAGGTCAAATAGGTGCAGCTTTCTCCCTCACTGTATCTCCATGTTTTATGAAATTTTACCTGTTTAATTTCTGCCTCAGGCAAAGGCCCAAAACTTCAGCCAGAAACTTCAGCCAGAAAAAAGACACCACTTTAACAGCTTTAATACTCAGAAAGTACTTCAGTCAAGAGGAATAGGACCTTTTATAGGAAATAAACAGTATTATAATATTGAACCTCTTTCTAACTGAAGCCAATAAAGACCAAGGATCAGAGTCAGGTCTCTCCAAGCACTCTTCAGCAACTTAATGAATCTCCAGCTACCTTGTTTTATAAGTTTATTTAAGAACGAAGAAGAGTGTAATACAACTGTCCTTCCTCTCTTCTTTCTGTCTTTTCAGAATAGTCAAAAATGGGTTCCCGTCATCTGCACTCATCATTATGTTTGACAGCAAAAAACTTTCTCACATAGCTCAACTGTTTTTTTAAAAAATTCCAAAGGATCACCTCATAAAGGACACAGATATTTGCCAATCAAACGTTTAAGTAATTTCCTGCTACCATCATTGCCACTTCAGGTCATCCTGATCGCTGTCACACAAATTATCACCTTTTTAATATATACTGATTGTTTTTGGAAAATAATGTTCCTCTTAGAGAGGTATGAAACGTATTTGGACCACGCAAAATTCACTTTCATTACAAATAACTTCTTCCACAGCATGCTCATAACTCCACTGCAGACTTCTAAAAGTCTGTCCCTTGCTGCTTATACAATGTGGTATGGTGGCAAGTTGCATAACCAGCAACTGCTGGGGATGGGGGGGGGGGAACCTTAGCAGGCTTTTTCCCCCAAACTGAAAAGTCCCAGACTCTCCAGTTTCAATGCAAAGGAAAAATGTCCCATCCTAAAAATCCTGGTTGCCCTCTTCTCCCGAGCCTGCCTAGGCTCTTTCTCTGACCTTCCATTGCCCCAACTCTCAAGAAGCAGCCTTAGAGGAGACCACCGCTTACCCAAGCCGACTCCTTTCTGGAGGATTTTCAATGCCCCCTTGTAGTTTCCGCTCCTGAGCAGGTCCTCCAAATCGGCTTTCAGCCTGGCCACTCGGGTGTCTTTATCCAAGCATTTTTCCAGCAAGTCACAGAGCAGGACGTTGCACTGCACAGTTCTCGAGCCCAGGAGGACGAGCTTGTCCCCACAGACGCAGCACTTGGCGGGCGAATCTTCTCCCAGGCATCTTCTGCAGAAGGAATGGCCGCACGACATGGTCACCGGCTCCCACAGGGCTAAGTGGCAAGAGGCGCAGAGGAAAACCTCCATGGCTTCTGCTTCCGCAAGTCGGGCTGGGGTGGGGGGCGTGTATACCTGCGAGAGAGCCTACAGGAGTCCTCTCGGAAGGCCCCGTGAAGGGCACCCGAGTCCTCGCGAAAGAAATACCATCGAAATGAAGCGAAAGTGCGCGCGGGCGGGCTCCGGGAAACTCGGTGCCTAGCCGGCTACTCTGACCCTGCTGCGGACACTTGGCCGAGGGCAGAAGTGACTCTTCCTTCTTTAGGTGCTTTCGGCAAAACCAGGAGCCAAGTAGCAGGCTCTTAAAGGCACACGCGCCCTCGGCTAACTTTTCTGCTTCAGAAGGATGGAGACTCGGAGTCAGCGGAGGGGGGGGGGCGCTTCTGTTTCAATTTCCCTTCCGTCTACTCCGCCGCTTTGTTGCACTTTTCTCCTGGCTCAACCTGCAGCATCACCCTGCGATGGGCTTCTTTCAAAGCTACGGCCCGGGCTGACTTTTTGTCGCTCCCGGGACCTTCGACCCCTTCCCCCTTGCCAACTGCTCTGGAAACGAAGCGGACCGGTTTCCGAGGTCAAGACACCCAGCCGGGAGTTGCGGCTTTGCGTTCTTGCCTCCTTCAAGCGCGAAGTTCAGCCGGATCATCTACAGCGCCCTGAGTGTGTGCCAGGCGGCTGGGAAAACGCTGAGCCAAGTCGCTCGGCTTCCCGGCTCGACTTCTGGGGCTCTTTTTTATTTCGCCTCGGCTGTCCTTTCGTCTACCAGCGGAGGAGAGGGGGGAGTAGAAGGAAACCGCGTCCCGCACTTAACGAGCGAAGGGTGGAGGAAGCAAAGCCCAGGTACACGAATAACTTTTCATGCGCAACGGGCGTTCCCTTTTCTTCCACCCCAATTTCTTCTCCTCCTCCACCCCGCCCCTTTCCTCGACTTTGGAAGAAGCTTTTGTTTCTTTGCTTACACACGCACAAAGCGCTCCGCGTATTACATAAAATCTGGAGCCGACCCATGTGATGCGATCGAGGAGCGGCCCGATTGGCTGCCGGCGTGTGCCCGCCCCTGCTGGGAAGACGCGTTGCGGGCGGCGTTTCATAATCTCTGAAATGATATGATGAGGGGCGGTGGAAAAGAGCCGCCCGGCCGAGCATCCCGCCCGGCTGAGCTGGCTTCGCTTTCTCGGAGGGGCTCTGGCGAATTCTTGCCCAAACAAGGAGTCGGTGGCAGCCTCGCCCGGGGGCTCCTGTCTGCCGCCGTCGTGATTGATCGCAGTTCGCCGGTCGCGCGGGACTTGGGTGCTGCTTTCTGTTTTGACTTCTTTGGGTGATGCGATGAGATCAAAGGAAACAAACGTTGCGGCACCTCAAAGGCTTGCAGAATTCTAGTCCACCGTAGAAGAAGAGATTAGATTTATACCTCGCCCTTCGCTGCCCAAGGGAGCCTCAGATCGGCTTACAATCTTCTTCCCCTTTATCAGATGGCATGAATGAATCCTCACTTTGCATTTGCTAACGCAACGAATCATTAGTTATTAGTTGCAGGAAGTACAGAGAGAAAAGTAATAGCGTAAAATTCAGCTCTAATTCAAAAGAAATGAAGAGACCAGTCACTAGTTAAGCTGAACTACTTAACATCTGTAATCAGGGGCCGAGAGGAGAGTCACCCTGAGGTAAATTAGATTTGAGTCCAGTAGCACCTCAGAGACCAGCAGGAGTTTCAGGTGTAAACTTTCTCCAGTCAAAGGTCCCTGGCTTTGACACTGGAAAGCTTATATTCTGAAACTAGGGGTGCCAGCTTCCAACTGGGAACTGGGGAATCCCAAGAATTAGAGCTCTACAGAGATTAGCTCCCCTGAAGAAAAATTGGTACTTTGGAAGGTGGACTCTGGCATTTTACCCCCCTTAAGTGCCTAAATTCCATCCCCAAATCTCCAGGAGTTTCCCAGCCTGGGTCTGCCAACCCTACCTGAAACTCTTGTTGGTCTCTACTGGACTAAAATCTAACTGTTCTGCCGCAGACCGACACGGCTACCCTCTGAAATAGTGAGAAACCAATCCTAAAGCTGCAATCCTAAAAAAAAACCCACTTTCCTGGAAGTGAATCAAATACGTTGGAGTAGACCAGCTGTTCCGTCTAGTGCTAAGAAATTATAAAGGATCCAGCAATTAGAGTGGCACAAGATACAAAAAGACAGATATTGCTGTGTATGTTCATCAAATTTTATATGCTTCTCAAGCATATAATCCTGAATGGAGACCGGTAGACAATAGAGCTATGAGCAGCTGTTTCTGAACTTTTGTAAACACCACATATACAGTCAAGATTGGAATTGTAAGAACACTATAGACAACATGAATTGACATCTGAGAAAGATATTGTTCGAAACGGACTACAGAAAGCCTGGGAAGGTCCGTCCTACTTCTTCTTCTCTTCTGAAGACTTTGTTCTTATTGAGTTGTTTGATGTATCTGAAAAACAAAATACAACTTGGAAAATTGAAAATTTGATGAACATACACAGCAATATCTGCCGTCTAGCGCTAAGTCAGAAGTCAACAGCACCTTGCTTAGAATTGCTCCCTCAGTCTTGGGGAGAGAATGTGAATCCTTCTTTGATCAGAGTTTTACTTTCTGTAAGGCATGTAGATTGTCTCTAAATACACACAGGCTGTAGTCTTCTGCTATTATCTGGAAATAAATCCTTTTGAATTCAGGAGTCAGGAACCAAAAAAGTCCTTTCCTTAAAAAACAAAACATGGAGTTAGACTTGCTTTTTGCAAGCAGTAGTCCACAGTGCTGCATGGCAAATCCCTCTGGAGAAGGAAAGGAATTTGGGGAGCAGGCTTTGACATGGTATGGGGTACAAGAACACATGTTGTTCAAAGGGGGTGGGAGAGTCCAAAATGCCACTGGGTTAGCACCAGCCCTTCAACGCACCTATGCAGGGCTTCAAATCCAAGTCAGTGAGACTTACTTCTGAGTAAATGCATAACTTGGGCTGTAAATATACTTGCACAGTAATTAACATGTTTACTAGCTTGCGAAAATACAGTGGCTTACACTCCATTGAGTTAAGTGGGAGATGCATGAACAGGACACCACAAATTTGTTTGCACTTATTTTATCTACTGTTGAGTGTGTGTATACATATACATACACACATGTATGTGTATATACAGAGAAAGAGAGAGATGAAGATGCAGAACTGCAATCCCAAACATATTTACTACGGAGTAAATTCTATTGAATTCAATGGGATTTATTTCCAAATAAGTATTGGTGTTAGATCTAGGAGGTGTTGTAGGTCTTCATAGAACCGGTCCACTTCAGCCTCTTCTGCATCAGTGGTTGGGGCATAGACTTGGATTACTGTGATGTTGAATGGTTTACCTTGGAATCGGACAGAATTCATTCTGTCATTTTTGAGATTGTATCCCAGTACTGACTTTCGCACTCTCTTGTTGACTATAAAGGCCACACCATTTTTTCTACGACATTCCTGGCCACAGTAGTAGATATAATGGTCTTCTGAGTTAAATTCGCCCATTATGTCCTGACACATCACTGGTTTTAAGGCCAATTTATTAGCTGCTCGTGGAAATACTTGGATTTTGATAGCATTCCAAATCAAAGCTTTTAAAGTGTTAAGTAATCAACAACTATCTTCTTTTCCTGAATGTGAAATTTGTTTTTCACCATTTGATGTGTTTTCATGTATATGTTTACAATCAGACTGGATCTTTCTCTTCACCATTAAAGTTGCACATTCTTGTAGAGCACTAAAAAGTTATTAAATGTAATTTCAAATAATAAAATAGGAATAGTCAGTTGCCATAGTAACAAACACCATTGCTTCTTCATGCAGATTGGGGGATAAAGTGTTGAAAAACTGACATGTCAAAGAGAAAAATTGAGGTTAAATACAAAGGAAGTAGATTATTAATCCCTAAAATAGAAAAGTGTTTGCAATAGGAGCATGTATCATATAGACTGAAAGTGTTATTTAAATTAATAAGAATATTGCTGCTCGTAGCTTGTTTCACTGAATAATATGGTAACCCATAAAGAATACATAAGCAGCTTCTCAAACATTTTAACTAGATATCACATTTCTGAAATATAAGGCTATAAAACAAATGGTAGCTTAACCCAATTTCATTAAGTGGTAGCAAGTTCCAGCACTTCATCCCTGACAGCTTGTTTCCTTGTTAAGAGAGAATACTGGAAAGTTATGGTGTATTGATAATAGATACTGGCTTAAACGTATGCAAGGAGAACCTACTGGAAATAAGAAGACATCTAAAGCCTGCCCCAGCGGGGAGGGCGGGATACAAATCAAATAAATAATAAAGCACACAGCACAACTGTGACCCTCAAAAGCAGTTTGTTGGGGAGCTTCAGTGGGTGGGTAGATGGTGAGGGAGAAATCCATTCAGTAGAACTACTTGTGTTCCTGCTTCATAGTACCCCATTCATTATGTTTTGGTTTTTTAAGGCAAATACCTACAAAGGGAATATTGTGACGAGCTGTATTAGGATCTAAACAGCTTGTTGCTGTGCTTGTTCATTCTCCTTATTCTTACCCCTCCTGAATCATTCAAGCACAACTGAAGTTCTCCAGGTCTGGGAAGCATTGAACCAAACTTCAATTCTTTGTGATGTCAGAATGCAGATGTTTGGATGAATTGGTCCGTACATACACTATCTAGGTTTCTGAAAAATTAATACAAGTTTAGAATCCAATTTTTATCTTCATGAATCAGCTTTATGCTTTATCTGTACTAGTTCTGTTTGGCAGGATGTTTGGGCTTCAGCCAGTGGAACAGCCAGAAAGACAATTGGCCACAGAGGCCATTAATCACATTACACAGGGGAAAACTGAGGTTTATTCCACATCAGTGGATTGCAGCCAATCTTAGCTCTCTGACAAATGTCATGGTACGATGCACATGTTTGAAAACACATTTGTCACATTTATTATTTTGATAATGTATATATAAACATGTTGCATGAACACATAAAGTGTAATGTGTGAAGTCTTGGAAAGCCAAAACACTTTAGGTAGAAAAAGAAACATTTTAAAGATGAACCTAGTGGTCAGGAAAGAATAAGAAATACATTGGGTCTTCTCAGGGGTCGTTTCGTAGAAAAAGAGCTAGGGGAACTCATTAGCATAACTCATTAGCATATGCCACACCCCCTGACATCACCGGAAGTGTGTCATAAGGCCACACACCCCGCCCCCAACGGTCCCGGCCGCCGGCGGCCTTGCAGCTCCACTGCCGAGCCCCATAAGAGGCCCGGCGGTGGACCTGCAAGGCCAGCGGGAGTGCAAGGAAGCCCCGCGAAGGCCCTCCCTAGCCCCAGGCAGGCAGGGGTGGGGAGAGGCAGGGAAATCGCATAATATAGTTTGTAACTTTCATATGTGCTGCATAGTTAAAGTGCAGTGTTCATAGTAACTGAACATTTACACTGGGCAGCTTGTTCCTGTCTTGAGGTCTTCCCCATATTCTCAGGAAGCCCATGTTACAACACAGGTGCCCAAGGAAGCCCAAGCAGAAATTGCTCTCAAGGAGTGGGAGAACTATTAATAACCACTCCTCAGTGCCCTCCTAAACCATTCCATTATACGACAGCCCTATTCCCTTTATAAAAATACCCTCCTGAACAATTAACCATCATTGAGTCCAGTAGCACCTTTAAGATGAACAAAGGCTTATTCAAGGTATGAGCTTTCATGTGCATGCACACTTCCACCTGGATCAATAAACAATCATGTGAGACCACTGTAGCTGAACTTGAACAGTTATATATTTTTAAAGTGGCCAATACTGAATAAATTTTTGAATAACCAATACTTTAAAAAAGAAAAGAAACAGCTTACCGTTCCTCCATGCTTGATTGCATCCTCTGTTCTGACTTAGCTCAGCTTTATTTCTGAGCATCTCCAAGCAAGAAATATCCAGAAATCCAATATTCCAGATAAAACCTTGGTGGTGGGGATTTATTTATGTATCATACAATTAAATTTCCATACAGAGAAAAATAGTCTTAAAAGGCAGAAAGGTAAGGGCACAAGATATGCTTCGATGTGAGCCTACCTGTCATGGCTCTGGTAGAGGTAGCAGTATTTTTTATAAACCCCCAAAGGGATATTTTTTATTTTGCAATATACTACAAACTACAAAGAAAGTTTTAGGGAGGGGGCTACAACTAGGGATAAAGGAAAGTAAACCACACTATACTAAAATCCCAAGAGGAGGAGATCTTATCTCTGTTAATCTGAATGTTAGTATTATCAGTGTTAATATCACAATATACTTGTTGAGTTCTTGTTTATCTTAGCTTCAATGTCTATATGTTAATATGTTAGTTGTTATGTGAGAGCTTCCTGATCATCATCTTCTTCGCTTCAAAAGGCCATTTTCCGAGTCCTTCTGCCTTTACTTCGACTTTCTGTCTCTAAAATCATATACAGCTCTGGCTGGACCAGCTCCCATTTCTGCAGCAAAGTCCTCTTCTGTTCCAGAAGTGGCAGAGTCACTAGATTTCGTTTCTTCCTCTTTAGACTCTTCCTCTGTTCCCAGCTGATGCCGTAGAAACTCTTTGGCTTTGAAAATGGAGTCAATCTTTCTTTTGTCATTGATCTTAAAGATGACACCCTTCGGAACCGCCCATCTGTATGATATTTCATTAGTTTGAAGGAAAGAAATTAAGTCTTTATAATTTTTCCTCTTTTGTCTGATTTCAAATGGAATGTCTTTTAAAGTTTTGATGATTACATTTCCCATTTTCAGTGGAGTTGCTGATGTCGCTTTTAAGATAGCATCTCTGGTCTGTCGTGAGAATCTGACCCCTATTTCTTCAGGCAGGCTATTTTTTTTATATAATTGGAGTATGCCCTATAGGCTAACTCCATTTCTTTTACAAGTTCATATGCTGTTAAGCTTATTACTGGAGTGATGATCTCGCTAAGCACCTTCCTCAGGTCCTCCCGCTCTGCTTCAGGAACTCCCGGGAACCTGAGAATCATATTAGCTTTTTCCATCTGTAGCTGAAGCAACCGATTTTCTTGGAAGTTTTGCTTTGTTTCCACTTCTCCCATTCTTTTATTCAATTTCTTACTTGCGGTGTCTATCTCTTCAATTTTCTCATTTGCCTGCTCCACTTTTTTCTCTGTTTCATTCAGCTGGAGCTGCTGAGCTGCAAAGTTTTTGTTCATCACGGTCAATTGCTGGTTAATACCATTAAGTTGCTCCATCACTGGTTTAAGCATATCCGCTAGCAGTTTAATGATGTCTGCTCCCTCTTCCAGTCTTGGGCTCTAAGTGCCCAGCGGTTTCATTTTCAGCTTTCTCTGCTGGGCCGCCATTTTCTCCGTTTTGTTTACACTTTCTACCACTCCTTCCCGGCTCGAAAAAACTCACCCCACGGTAACGTGAATCGAGTAAGTCTCTCAGTACAACTTTGTTATATTTCCTTCCCTCTCCCCCTTCGATCGCTTGTCAGTTCATGCACATAAGAGGCATCCCTCTTCGCGGCTTCTTTTATCAGCGGGGGGAAAACGCTTTTAGCTAATCCGTTTTATTGCAAACTCATGTTCATTGACGGTCAGATTCTCTGACCTCGTTCAACTTAACCGCCATTCCGCTCGATCTCCAGCGCTTGTCCCGGTCAAGCCAGCTAGTGCCCGAAGGCCACACAGTGACTGGACCGTCAAGGCGGAGGGGGGCCTTGATTCTCCGGCATTATGCTATCGAAGAGGCTACCCCTCAAAAGCCTTCTGGCCTGGAGCCTATCGCAAAGGCTCCGCGGGGGTGTCACTTGAGGTGACACCCCTCCAGGCCGCTGGTGTGCGATTCGCCCTTGCCCGGTCCAGGGAGAGCGTCCACCATCGCTGCTTCATAAACCGGAAGTCCGTAAAGGTAGCAGCATTGATAGCAGAAGGGATGCTGGTCCTTCTATCAGGGTTTAAATCACAGATTGTGTGGAAGATCTCCTGATGTGTTTCTTAATTTAAAAGCTTCCAGAGCCCAATGTGGATGAGGGCCATGGTGCTGGGAAGAAGAGGTTTAACTCTTTTCCCTGTGCCAGGTTCCTAAGAAGAGCCTTCCCAGGCTAACCCTGGTGGGGGGGGGGGAGAGATACAATATAGGCTAGTGCTATTTCACTGTGCTTCTCTGTTTGCTCTTTTATCAGGAATGATTATGAATTTCATTAGGAAAACAGCTGGGAAATGGAATCAGGAGATGACTTAATGGTAACCAGGAAGTATTATCCTCAGAATAGGGCAGTTGTAGATAAAGCAGAATGCATTCAAAGAGGCAGATCAATGAACAGAAAAGTAGATTGTAAAAAGAAGCAGTTCTAGTCTAAGAGGCTCTCCAGTGTTTTGTAGTGTAGTGTATGACCCTTAAAACCTCTTCACCCTAGTTTTGTGTATGGTCACTTGAAAGTAAATCCCATCTGAATTCGGTGAAATGGGGTTGTATTGGTTATGGTCACTCCTAATCACTAGAGCCCCCTCATGGATCACTGCCTTGTTGTGGCGAGGGGGCTTGCGTCGTTCGATGAGGCTGTGGGCTATGCCGTGGAGGGCCACCCAAGACAGACAGGCCACAGCAGAGAACTCAGACCAAGCGTGATCCCCTGGAGAAGGAAATGGCAACCCACTCCAGTTTTTTTGCCAAGAAAACCCCATGGACAGTATCAAAAGGCTAAAAGATATGACGCCGGAAGATGAGCCCCTCAGGTCAGAAGGTGTCCAATATGCTACTGGGGAAGAGCAGAGGGCAAGTACAAGTAACCCCAGAAAGAGTGAAGCGGCTGGGCCAAAGCCGAAAGGACGCTCAGCTGTGGATGTGTCTGATGGTGAAAGGAAAGTCCGATGCTGCAAAGAACAATACTGCATAGGAACATAGTCAACAAGAGAGTGCAAAAGGCAGTACTGGGGTACAATCTCAAAAATGACAGAATGATCTCAGTCCGAATCCAAGGCAAACCATTCAACATCACAGTAATCCAAGTCTATGCCCCAACCACTGATGCAGAAGAGGCTTAAGTGGACCGGTTCTATGAGGACCTACAACACCTCATAGAACTAACACCAAAAAATGATGTCCTCATCATCATAGGGGACTGGAATGCTAAAGTAGGAAGTCAAAAGGTTACAGGAATAACAGACAAGTTTGGCCTTGGAAAGCAAAATGAAGCAGGGCAAAGGTTAACAGAGTTTTGTCAGGAGAACACACTGGTCATAGCAAACACCCTTTTCCAACAACCTAAGAGGCAACTCTACACATGGACATCACCAGATGGGCAACACCGAAATCAGATTGACTATATAATTTGCATTCAAAGCAAGAAGATCAAATCAGTCAATCCTAAAAGGAATCAACCCTGACTGTTCCCTGAAAGGCCAGATAATGAAACTGAAGCTCAGATACTTTGGCCACCAAATGAGAAGGGAGCACTCACTGGAGAAGACCCTGATGCTGGGAAAGATTGAAGGTCAAAGAAGACGGGGATGGCAAAGGATGAGATGGTTAGACAATGTCATAGATGCAATGAACATGAAATTGAGCAAACTTCAGAGGATGGCGGAAGACAGGAAGGCCTGGCGTGATCTGGTCCATGGGGTCGCAAAGAGTCGGACTCGACTGTGCGACTGAACAACAACAAAAATCACTAGAGCTTGCCTAAATAGTAACTTCATGAGGATTGGGGATTTGTCAAAAGAACCTTGCAGTTTCTTCATGATGAACACCCACTAGCACTGCGACCAGGGGTTGGGGGTGGGGAATCAGATGCTAGTTTGGCATTTTGAATTGGAAGACAGAGAGAAGCACGATTTTGGTTTAAAGTGAAGTATTGTGAGGTTCTCTTTGCAAGTCCATTATAAGAACAGAGCCCTTGCTGTTCATTTATGTTCTTGTTGGCTTCCATTATGCCCTACTTGTACATCTGAAAATAAAACAAATATTACAAAGGCACCTTCAGTCTCTGCTTCAGAGGTAACTAAATCCTATAGCATTACCCCTGAACTTTTCACCACTCAGAGAAGCCTGGCATCCATTGCAAGTAATCGTGTTTCAGGATATAATGAAAGATGTTTGGGGGGGGGGTGCTGTTGATAGCATGAAGGTTCGGTGCAAAATTCTCATATTTCTAAGGTCTGCATTTAAAAAATTTCTGCAGCCACACATGCTGGCAAGACTTTAAATTTGGGGGGAAAATAATCTCCCACACCCCCATTTCTGTCTTTCAGACTACAGTGAATCATGCTTGCCCAAATGATTCAGAGTTCACAGTGAGCCTGCATTCCAGATTTTGTAACACATTGAATAATTGCTATTTTAAAAGACCTTTAAGTTAGGTCACGATGAAGTCTGCAGTTTCAGCAGAAGTGGAGGGGGGGAGCCACTTTCATTCCAAAATACTTTGACAAAACCGGTCTGTAACCCATCCAATGGGAACTTCCAAAGCACTAAAAAAAACAGGCAAATCAAACTATTCTGGAAAAGAGAGAAAGCACACCATACCAAAGCAGGGAAAGCTGAAGAATATCTTAGAAATGTATTACAGAGATGATATATTATGGAAAAGAAACTGTCTCTCTTAATATTAACTACAGAATAGGGGCCCATAAGGAAGTGTTGGGCAGGGAGGAGAAGGTAGATTTGGCAATCTTAACTCCAAAATTCGCTTCTGGCAGCAATAGCATAGTTTTTAACCCTCAGGTCCCATTATACAACTATGTGCACCTAGTTAACTACTATCATAAACAGCAGTAGGCTGAGTCAAATGAAATCTTAGGTCAAACTGACCCAGGTTGCAATGACATTGTGTGGAACAATGATCTCTTACCACCTGGCTTTGCTTCCCCTTGATTTATCTTGGCTCCTGACCCTTTTCTTACCTGGGGCCCATGTCTGCTTCATCTGCCTTGGGGGAGCCTCACTCATTCATTGCCTTGAAAAATCTAAGAATGGCTGTGGCTTTTTACAAATAACTTATCTATTGCATTTTTTCCTTCTCTTTCTCCTAGGGGTATACATTTCCTCCTTCATCTTATTCTTGCAACTAATGGTGATATCAGTGCTGGACTTTGGACATTGGAATGGAAGTATGGGACCCCCACATACAGGTTGTAGGTTCAAATTTGAAAAGTATGTTAACCATCTAAAGCAGGGGTGTCAAACATAAGGCCCGGGGGGCGGAACCGGCCCATCCAGGGCTCTTATGTGGCCCACAAGCAACTGGTGCAAAGGAAGGAGTGCTGTGGGTAGCCACTCCATTGTGGCTTCAGCATGGCGGAACAACCTTATCTGTAGCAGTAAAGCATTGTGGTAATGTCTGCCTAGTACTGCACTACTGCCTCTCCAGCCCGCCCATGTGGGTTTTCCTTTCCACACCTCTCCTAGCCCATGAGGAAGTAAGGATACACTATCTCAGAGCTTACAAGCTGCTGTCCTTTATACAGTTTATATCTCTGGTACCTGGCATTACGTTTTATGGCATATATGGCCTGGCCCAATAAAGTGACGCTTATGTTAGATCTGGCCCTCTTAACAAATGAGTTCGATACCTCTGATCTAAAGCATATCTGCATAAAACCATGAAATCCTGAATGTAAAATGACCCTAACTACCCTACTGTTCACAACAATCATGTGCCCTTAGTTGTTGTTGTTATTATTATTGTTATTAGTAGAAATTCAGTTCATGGTTGGCAAGATTGTTATTGAGATGTAAACAGGAGCTTTCTGTTTGCTGGACATGGGATAAGCTACCATTTATGGTAGCAGTCAGCTAGAATTTTGAGGCCCCTAGTCAGTATTTCCTTAGTCCTTTCAGTTGATTCATGCCTTGCTGCAATTGCCATGTCGTCAGCATAAGCAAACTTCCTGGATATCATCTCAGGAACATCAGAGATGTACAGATTGAAAAGAACTGGAACGAGGAGCAAGCCCTGGGGTAGGCCGTTATTCCATTTCTTCTACTTGCTGATTGACTGACCCATAACTTGGAGAGTTATACCACTCAGTATGTTATTTAGGAGTTGAAATAATGTTCTGCAGGGGAAAACTTGTAAAAACTTGTACAGCAGACCATCCCTCCAGACTGTGTCATAAGTGGCAGTCGACTACAGTGTTGTTGTTCCTACTGTACATGAAGAGGAAATGGCTGCCACTGGGACAGGGTCAGAGAAAATGGCTGCCAAGTGGGCCAGAAAATCTAAATTTTCCCACCCACACAGCAGCCATCCAGGCGTTGCTGTGATCTTTCCCAAAACTTTGGAGCAAAGCAAGTTTCAGACAGACTGGGGGAAAGCTGGGGAAACCCCCAGAGGCACATGAATGGACCATAATGCTGTGGGGAAGTGGGGGGAAACATACTTCCCCAAAGCATTGAACTTTTTAGGAGGGGATCTGAAAGAACTCCAGGTTCCACCTTGAGGTTGGTAACTTCACTATCATGGTAGCTGCTACCATTTGCCCTTCAGCTTGAATGAGGACCAGACAAGTGAAGCAGAAGTGAATGAGGTGACATGCTTATGGGAGGGCAGTGACATGATATAAGTCAAACAATTCTGTCAGTCCCTATTACATATATTGTAATCCTGTTACATTTATTGTAATCCTGTTATTCTTCTACTTGGCATGCTGTTCAGAATTAAATCCTGCAATACCATCCAGAGTAAAGCCAGCCAGCAACCACAATTTCTGTTGGATTTTCTGTGTAGGGACAATTACTGTTTATCTCTCCTAAGGGAACCTTCAGTGTGATAACACTTGTTACATAAAATGAATGAATGTACATAAACAAGATCTTGCTTAAGTAATTATTAGTTCACTTGCTGATTCTTTCCCCCCCAGCTCCACCCTTTAGTGCCTTATGTAACCTAACTATTTGGTTTATATATCCTGACTCTTTTCCACACAGCTTGCTTGGTCCCTCGCATGTAACATACTTGTTTGGAGGATCAGTCAATCAGGAAAATGAAAGATATCTGACTGTTACTTAATCTTGGTAGCATATTAATCAACTGCCTGGCCTTCAGTTACCTGAAGAAAGCAGTGCTGCTTCCAGAGCAGTGAAACTTACAGTAAATAATATGATATTTGAGCCTCTTTCACACACCAGAATCAAAATGGTCTAACTTTCAGCTAAAATTTGGTGCACATAGTATGAAGCATCTTACTTGTTAGAAATATGTGAAAACTGGCATTTTTATCTCTCTCACTTGAAACATGAAATCTTTTTTATAATTAATCAGTCAGAACAGGGAAAGCTGAGCCACTTGTGAACAAGAGATGGAGTGTTTTCTCCAGGCTCTTGAATCAGACTCAGAGAGGGAGAATAAATCTGAAAAATGGGATATCATAAAGATTGTGCAATGCTATTTTCACAGTCTTTGGCTGATTTCCCACAAGCTGCTGCTCCACGCTCCTTCCTCCCTTTGCCCCGATCGTACGTGTCAATTTCACACCATGTGCTGCGCAGCCGCATTTTGCTCTGCAGCTTTTTCCCATTTCCCCCACGTCTACTCAATTCTGTTTTTTGAGGATTGAGTAGACGCGGGGGAAATCGGGAGAAGCTGCGGAACAAAATGTGGCCGTGCAGCACATGGTGTGAAATTGACACATACAATTGGGGCAAAGGGAGGAACGAGCCCGGAGCAGCAGCTTGTGGGAAATCAGCCTTTGAATCAGGAGCCATGTGTGTGTTCTGATACACAGTATTGTCACAAACCCACTACCTCCACAGCATTGCCAAGTAGGCCTGCTCCAGGACAGTGGTAGGTTTGGGTAAGGGGCACACAAAACAAAAGGCTGAAGTGTGAATCTACCCGCCTCAGGGTACCACTGCCACCAGCCCCTTAGACTACCCAGACAACCAGAGATCAAGGGACCAAGCATTTAACCCTTCCTGGGTCTAAACAAGAAACCAACCCTGTAAGGTGGCACACTCAAAAGGTGAGTCTGAAAAACATGTTACTTCAGTAGCTGTAGCCAACTTGGGCCGAAGTACTAGATTCAGATTGAAGCCTCCTGAATTCAAGAACACACCAAGGTACAATTCAAGTGATTTATTAAAAGGATGTGCAGGAATATAAAAAAAGAACAGTGAGAATAAGAATAACAAAGCTAGATAACTAACCAAGATACTTATGAATAATGGTTCTCTAATCCAGAGGTTACATAGCAAGGTAAAATCCAAGGTACTTTCCAAGTCTAAAATCAACAAGTGTCCAACCATCATGGCCCACCCTAATCAAAGTGTCCCAAGGCAAGTTGTAAGGGCAAAACTAGAATTATGATTCTTTCCTTTAAGCCTCGCAACCTGCGCTGGCATGATTTAAGCTAGCCAATCAAATGTAGGCCTAGTGATCATGTAGCCCAACTGACCATTGTGTTACTGCTCTGGTGACATAACCAATCAGGTGAGATTGCCAGTTAATATCTGGTGTTCTGCAGTTACATCAGATCTAATTAACAAACTCCCGTAAATCCTTGTGTTAACTAGCTGGAATATGTAGGCCCACTAAGGGTGGCCTTGAAACATTTAGGGTTGATGAGGCACTAGGTGATTCTGCACTCATCTTTCCCACCGTAGTATCACCAATCCCACATCACAAGACATATTTCCCTCTGTGTTGCATGCCGCTCCTGGTTTCCTTGTGCATCAGTTCAGGGTTGTTGTTTTTTTAACACAATTTTATTTTCATGAAAATATTGACATATCATCAGTTCAAGTTAATATTTCAGTTTTAACCCCATACCAATATCCCCAATTTACTCTCTCCCTCCCCCAGGCTTCCCGCAATGCTTCCCCCCTCATCACTCCAGCACAACTTCAGATAACATCATATTCTAACTTCAATATTGTTCCAAGTATAGTAAGTTATGTTTCACATCCCAGTTCTTTTCTAGGTAAACCTTAAAGTCTCTCCACTCTTCATAGAATTCCTGATCTTCTTTGTTATTCAATTTTTTTGTAATTTTGTCCATCTCCGCCATAAACAAAGTTTTTTGTATCCATTCTTCTAACTCTGGAATTCTTTCTTGTTTCCAACATTGTGCATAGAGTAGTCTCGCCGTTGTAATCAAATACCAAAATAGAGTCCTTTTTGTGATATTCAGTTCTTCCATTTTAAGCCCTAAGAGCAGAATTTCTGGCGCTTTCTTAAAGGAACATTTCAGAATCTTTTGCATTTCGCTGTGGACCCTAGTCCAAAAGTCCACAGCTTTTTCGCATGTCCACCACATATGGTAAAATGAACCTTCATGTTTTCTACATTTCCAACACTTGTTGGAAAGATTTTGACTTATGTTGGCTATTTTCTTTGGTGTCATATACCACCTGTAAATCATTTTATAACAGTTCTCTTTCACATTAGTACAGGTCGAAATCTTAATCGAGTTCTTCCACAGATATTCCCAAGAGTCCATAGAAATCTCAGTGTTAACATTTACTGCCCATTTAAGCATTTGTTCTTTCACTGTCTCATCTTCCATATACCATTTTAACAAAACTTTATATATGGTAGAAATCGCTTTTTTCCCTCCTCCCTCCTTCAGTTCAGTTTTGACCTTCCACATTGTTTTATTGCCACCTAGTGCTGACTTTGAGGTCATCCATCACCTAGGCATTTCATCATGTTTTCTGGATCTGGTTTTGCACCAGACCATTTGCTCCTCCTGCCACCAATCTTCAGTGAACAACAATCAGACAACTTGATGCAGATTCTTTTATGTTCCCCTTCCCCCCCGCCTCTTGTTATGTATGAATAGTTTAGACATCCACCGAATGGTCCCCCTCCCCTCTTGCCTTTTGACGGGACTTGCATTGAGGGAAGGGGGGAACCCACCCACTCCACTCCCCTTCAGGCTGCAAACTCACAGCTGAGTGCATGGGATGCCCCCCCCCTTCTGTTCAAGTGTTGAAGTAATATGAAGGCAAATTGTGACTGTCAGGGTGGCAATGCAGAGAAAACATTACGGAACTGTGGGTGCAATGCAGAATGTGAGCATATATCCGGAGCCAAAATGGAGCTGGCTCCACAGCAGAGAGAAAGTGCATTATAAACCAGATGCAGAATCACCCACTGTACACTGGTGAACTGCCTCCCTTCCAGTTTGGTGTAGTGGTTAAGTGTGCGGACTCTAATCTGGGAGAACCGGGTTTGATTCCCCACTCCTCCACTTGCACCTGCTGATGTGACCTTGGGTCAGTCACAAGCTCTGGCACAGCTGTCCTTGAAAAAGAGCAGTTTGTGTCAGAGCTCTCTCAGCCCCACCCACCTCACAGGGTGTCTGTTGTGGGGAGGGGAAGGGAAAGGCATTTGTAAGCCGCTCTGAGACACCTTTGGGTAGTGAGGGGCAGGGTATAAATCCAATCTCTTCTTCTTCTTCTCCCTTATTGCTCTGAGTCACTGTCAGCTTGGCATTGGTGCTCAGAGAGCAGGAATTTTCCATATTCTGCAGGCCCTTTCCCTGAAGCAAAGTTTTGAGTTTGAACAAGAGACTATGAAGAGGCCAAGTCTCTTGACAAGTATTGCCTTAACTGAGCACACACAATGCTTGCTGGGAGATGAAGTCTAACAGGACAGGAAGAGGGGAAGGAGCACTACCTGTCAAATATGTGAGTCAGTCATTGGTACACTGAGGAAAATTTGCCTAGGCTTTGGACAATGTAAAGGAACAAGAGGAAAAATAATTTTCTTTTATAAACAATAAGAAAAGTCAACAGACAAAAGCATAGTTTATTTCTTTCAAGAGGTGGGCATAGTGACATTTAAATGTGTTCTGCATAAAGAAAAAAATCAGTCTTGTGGGATTTTAAAGGCAGTTTCTTGTTTATGTGATGTAAGCTTTTGTGAACCACCACCAGCAGGGCAAGGCCTCAGCCTCTAGAGACCCTGTTCAATTGGCCCTTCAGGACAGCAGGAAACACTCTGCTGGACTAAATGGATCACTGCTCTGTTCCTGGAGGCTTTACTTATGTTCTTATGTTGAACCAGAGGCTACTTCATCTGTTGCATGAAGTGTTCCTCTTAGTTGGTGAATTAATATAATCTGAGGAAAAGGAGAAGGAACTGTTATTTTCATAAGTGAGGCCACAATGTCAAGCAATGCAAAGGGCAGTAGTATATAGGGTTGCCAGGCTCAGCCAGGTTGGGGGGCAGGGAGTGGGACATCACTATGTCTCTTCTGGATATAACATTGAAGTGACAATGGGTAGCTCTAGGAACCACTGGCTTTGCCATAGAGTTTCTGGTGATTTCTAGAGATACCCGGAAGTTCGGAGCAGCTGCAGGCAATTGAAATGATAAGCAGGAGGTCTCCCACTGACCTCAGAATAGATTTGCTAAGTATAACATAAAGCACGAATGGATACAGAATCTAATTAAATAATACAAGGTACAGTGAGCATAAGTGTAACCCTTTCTTAACTAATAGCCACAGTGATCTTTACGCAAAGCAAGATTAAGCAAATGGAAGAGGGATAATTTCTTTCTATATTGAACTAGCCATTCCCAGGATTTGCTGAGGCCAAATTTATTCATAGGTTTGTTAATGATAGTATTTCTACCCTCCTAATAGAGCTCCCAGGATGGGTCACAATACATTTGAAATAATATAAAACTGTTATAAAACACCCAAGAGATCTTTGCTTAGATCCAGTCTGTTTATGGAAACACAAACGGACTCTGCTTTTGCAAGATCTTGTGCAACACCTAGCACTTTTCTCCCTAGATATGATAGTGCCCACAAACTGATTGCATAAGATCTTAATCAGAAATGCAATAAGTTTAAATTAACTCAAGGAGCCATAATGATCTTTTTCTTGTGTTTCTGCTTGTGCAGGAACTCTAGTACAATTGGAAATTTTGTGCTGGATCCCATCCAATACCTAGGACTGACAATACATAAAAGTAAAGCTAGTTGAAAAGAAGGAGGAGGAGGAGATGGGATTTATACCCCACCCGTCACTACTCAAAGGAATCTCAGAGCGGCTTACAATCCCTTTCCCTTCCCCTCCCCACAACAGACACCATGTGAGGTAGGTGGGGCTGAGAGAACTGCCCTTGAGAGAACAGCTCTGAAAGAATTTATGACTGACCAAAGGTCAGCAGCTACATGTGGAGGACGCTGTCCCTGCCGCCACTAATAAGCAATTACATAAGAAGTACTTATAAATTAGTGGCCCTCTCAAAGAAGACAGTTTCCAGCATGTGGCAGAAAAGTCATCAACTGGTATTTGGAGTCAAAGAAATCCACTCCAAAACAAAACAGAAAACCCTTCCCCTTTTCTGTACTATATCTTTCCGTGTGCTTCATTTCTTTCAGATATTTCCTGCTTTCCCCCCTCCCCTCAATTAAATTTGTATTCGCTTTGGAAACCTATACATAATTTCTACATTGTTATGGGCCAAACAACTTCAAGTGAACTCTTGTTGATCCATGATTAATGGGACTGCCATTGCTGCCACAATGGGCAACCTTCAGCCCCTGTACTCTGGGCTCCTGCTGCCACTCAATGGAGCAGCAGGAGCAAAAATGGTGGGGGCAGGAATCACATTGCATAACACTGTGATATTACTTCTGACCTGGAAGTGATGCCACAAGGATGAGTGGCACTCTAGGAATTTACCATAGAGATTTCAGAAATTGCAAGAGTGTTGCTGAGGCTGTGCTACCACTTCCACACATGCAACTGTAAATGGCGTCACATGATGCCAGTTTTCCAGAGTCTCTGCTTTCCCAGTGCTTCACAGGTTGCCAGCACAGGGTTGGCAACCCTAGTTATTTAATGATAGTAGCTTCTAAGGTGAAGCTCCCATACAGTAACACAAAACTGGCAATCCTACCCTAGCTTGTTGTCTAATTGGACTGCTCATATGGAGTCTAAGGGAAAATAAAGGGACAACAGAAATCATATGCTGCCTGTCCTTTAGAGAAAAGACTTGTGCACTATAGTCTGTGGCAGGAGAAGGAGAAGTTGGCTCCAGATGGAAATTCACAGGGCAGAAGAAAAATCCTAAAACAAAACCAGCTGTGACTTTGGAGATCTATGTGACAGATGAAAATCCAAGAGTGGAAGGAAAGGATTCTGTGTTTCAGCAAATGAACTGCAAAGTTGGAGGAGGAGGCTCAGATGCAGAACCAACTACAAAGCTGAAGAGGCCTGAGAGTCCAATCTATAGGTTCTGAAGTTGTAAACTTCGATGGGGAATTGTATGCAGAGTTTAGGATCTGCAGTGGGATTGGATCAAGGGAGCAAGTTGGTGTTTCTTACAGCGGAGTTTGAATATTGGGTGAGTCCAGACAGATGAGCATTTAGGGGGGAAGTCAGTGGAAATCCAACTATCACCATGCTAGGTGGGCTGTGACGGGGCAGAGGATGGCTTTACGTGGGGTGATTGAGTTACCTGAGTGAATTTGGACTAGTCTGACAATGGGTGAACAGCAGCTTGATGACATTCCCTGGGTTTTGAATTGGGTTGCCAAAGTGGACTGTACTACGAGGAAATCTCTGAGATCTTGGGTTATCGCCCAGCAAACCTGAATCAGTTACTTATGGCTATGGATGTGCTGGAGAAGGTCTGGGGGCTTTAGACAAAAGACCTTTGAGCAATGTGCTCTCTGGAGCATTCTGGCAAGTGGGTACTCCCATGTGAGAGTGTTCAAGGGAATCTGATAGTTCAGGGGGCCCTGTTTTGATATCAAACTGGATATTTTATCTAGGGCTTTGCCAGTCAAAGTCAGATCTTCTATGGAGATCAAATATATGGGCTCTTGTGGAGGTCAGCTTTGTTCATAACACTGCTGGATTGGAGCTTGCCTAGTCCAGCATCTTTTTCCTATAGCAGTCTCCGGGGTGGCCCCAAGCTGAGCATAAAGACAGCACAAAGTCAAATGGTCCTCACCAATTAGGGTGCACTGGAGGAGGTTTCATTTCACTGTCATACCTAATAACTTTTGTGTCTCAACATGCAGCTCATTCATTTTGTCCCACAGAAGGTGGGACAATGGTGAGACCTCATTTGGAATACTGTGTGCAGTTCTGGTCACCACACCTTAAAAAGGATATTATAGCTTTGGAAAAAGTGCAGAAAAGGGCAACTCGAATGATAAAAGGGTTGGAACACTTTCCCTATGAGGAAAGGTTAAAGCGCTTAGGGCTCTTTAGCTTGGAGAAAAGACGACTGAGGGGTGACATGATCGAGGTTTATAAGATTATGCATGGGAAAGAGCAGGTAGAGAAAGAGGTACTTTTCTCCCTTTCTCACAATACAAGAACCCGTGGGCACTCCATGAAATTGCTGAGCGGTCGGGTTAGAACGGATAAAAGGAAGTACTTCTTCACCCAAAGAGTGATTAACACATGGAATTCACTGCCACAGGAAGTGGTGGCAGCTACAAGCATGGACGGCTTCAAAAGGGAATTAGATAAGCATATGGAGCAGAGGTCCATCAGTGGCTATTAGCCACAAGGTATAGCTAGGGGCTCTGGGGCAAGTGATGCTCTGTCTTCTTGGTGCTTGGGGGGGGGGTCAACAGTGGGAGGGCTTCTAATGTCCTGGCCCCACTGCTGGACCTCCTGATGGCCCTGGTATTTCTGGCCACTGTGTGACACAGAGTGTTGGACTGGATGGGCCTTTGGCCTGATCCAACATTGGCGTCTCTTATGTTCTTATGTTCTTAAGGTGACAGAATGTGAGGGAATAGCCATAAAGATCTGTATGCACATACTGGGTACAGAGATGAATGATATGAATGTAGGCAAACACTGTTTCGCTGTTTAAAAAATAACTTAGCCAGTACATTAAGTGTTCATTTTCTATCAGGGGAATTCACAATCACGGTTTTCTGTTAAAAGCTTTACAAGCCAGCCATGAAATGCACATTGGTTATGGAACATTTAGATTAACTATAGTAGATCAGTGGTGCCAATAGATGGCACTGCTCCCTTGTTTTTAAATAGCAGGTTTAGCAGCATTGTAGTCATATGCTAAAAGCGGCCTTTGACCAGAGTAAGATTTCTCCTTCATGCAACCCTGTATTTCATGTAAATCCCCCCTGGGAATTGTTTTCTGAATTAGAATTAATATCTTTCCCAAAGGCTCCATGGCAACCCATCTATACTTCTCACTATAACACTCAGAGGTAAGTCGATATGGTTCCTGCAATACAAATGGGAAACCAAGGCAGACATTGAGACAGGTGCTTGTCTCAGTCAATAGAACAACTGGGAATGGAAACCAGATTCAGCTCCAACACTTTACAAAACCATAATAAAAGCTATAGGTAAGTACAATAATGTTCTATAGATGTGTCAAAGGGCCAATTCACACAAACATTAAGTTTGATGTAACAACTTGAAATGCCTGCATGTTTACCTTCCTGTGCACCATGTAGAGTTACAGGACTATTCTAACGACACATGACAGCAAAATACAAAATAAAACAAAAATTGCCTTAATTTTGCATATGCCTGTGGGATTACTAGCAGATGTGGCCACAGCAGGAAAATCAACATGTATAAGGATGTCAGGTAGCTTTTGGATACCCAGTTTTGTTCCTAACCAGAGGTATACTGTGCATGGGGATGCATATTTGACTGAACACCAGCAAAAGACAATGCCCTGTTTCTCCTTATTCCACCAGATGGCCCTGGCACATGTTCTCTAATTAGACTGGCACTGAGACTCGAAGCTATGTTTGAACTGGGAATGCTGATGAGAACGGCATCCTCTTGTCAGAGCCTCCAAGTTAAGGAAAAATTAATGCTGTGGTGTCATGTAACATGTTTCTACACGTACATACTACATCACTGGCCATGGCTGGAAGGGACAGGAAAATGCAGAATGGGAGTATGTCTACTACACATTACAGAAGAGAGGGGGAGGAGTGAGCATGGGGATGCATCTTGTTGAATATAAAGTTTAGTTCTGCCCATTGAGCCAATAAAACTTTCCTGCTTATGACTCAAGTCCACAGCATAGGAAGAAGCCTGGTCTTCCCCCCCCCCTGCTATTTGACCCCCCCCCACTGTTGTTGAAGACAGGAGGGATAAGAGCCCAAAGTGTGAGTTAAGCATGGAGAAGCAAGCACATGAACAGCTATGTCTTCACATGCCTTTTCTACACCGTCATAGCAAGATGCCTACTGTTCTACGCCAGTCAGTATCAACATACATAGATAGGACCCTAGAACCTGTCCTGGTTACACACGAAGATTAGTACACCAATATGCTACGTGCTATAGTGGTTTAAGTGTCAGGCTAGGATCTGGGAGACCCAGGTTCAAATCGCCACTTTAAGAAGGGTGCTTTCTAGATTACCTTGGGCTGGTCACACATGCAGCCTAACCCAGGTCATAGGGTTGGTGAAAGAAAAAAAATTGGAGGAGAGGAGAATATGGGCCACTTTGGGTCCCCACTGGAGAGAAAGAAGGGCTAGTATGAATTGCATGACACCCATGAGGGACAAGGGATACATGAAACACATACACATCAAGCTGCCTTACACTAACTTAGATCATTGGAGGTGCCAGGGATTAAACATGGGACCTCCACACACAAAACTGTTGCTTGACTTTTAAGCCATGGACTCTTCCCAACTGCTGCAAATCTGCTGTGTTGGTAATGGAACAGAAATATGTACAGGCAAAAAAAGAAAAGGTGTGACACAAAGGGAATCTGTGTATTTTCGTGGCCTTTCATTGGATAGGAGAAGGTAGGAGAGGGCCTATTCAGGCCATGGGCTCAAGGTACCACATTGTCTACGGCCATCTATGAATGAGACTGCTGCCATTAGAACCCTAAATTCTTGTAATTGGATAATATCTGGTCTGTCCAGGAACTTCCACATGGAAAATATATGATACTGAACATGAAATATTGGAAAATAAAATAAACAGGACTGATTGCCAGATTTTATGAAGGAAGTTAAAGCAGTAAACAGAGCATAGCTACTTTAATGTAAAATACAACAAAGATACTTTATTTTGGATTAAAGTCAGATCATTCTTGTTCCTCTTCCAGGTAGAATGTTATCAAATGTCCTGAAGCAAGCTCTGCTGAGGTCTCTGTGGAGTTGTAGGTAATCACAAAGTTAGTCTTTTTCCTTCTTTTTCTTGTGACCCTGTATGACAAGAGGACAGAAAACGTAAGCTGGACCCAAGGATCGTTTTCTGATGCCCTCTTATTTGCTATATAGTAGCCATATTCCAAAATGAAAGGATTTCTGCCCTGGCATCCATCACGTCCAGTTCCCCCTCCTGGTTCACACAAGTATCCCATAGATGATAAACAGTGTCTAGGAGGCACTGGGCAGGTACCAAAGGCAGGGGAGGCTGAGATGGTTTAATGTCCGCCACCTCACCCAAAGGCCTGGAAGAACAGCTCCATCTTACAGACCCTGCAGAATTGCAATAGCTCTCGCAAGGCCCTGATCTCAAATGGGAGCATGTTCCATCAGGCCAGGGCCGAAAAAGCCTTGGCCCTGGTTGAGGCTAAGTAGACATCTCTTGGGCCAGGGATTACCAGGAGGTGTTGATCTACACAGCACAAGGCTGTTCAGGGCACATATGGGGAGAGGCAGATATGCTGGTCCCAGGCTATGTAGGTCTTTAAAGGTCAGTACCATAACCTTGAATCGGATTCGGTATTCAATTGGCAGCCAGTGTAGGCAAAGCACTGGTTGGATGCATGCCCACAAAGGCATTGCTGTCAGCAGGTATGCCACCGCATTCTGTACTAGCTGCAGTTTCTGGATCAGGTTCCAGAGTAGCCCCATGACTGTAGAGCAAGTTATAGTAATCCAGCCTGGAAGTGACCATTGCATGGATCACCGTAGCTAAGTCCTGAGAGGTGAGATAGGGAACCAGCTGCTTGATCTGGTGGAGGTGGTAAAAAGCTGAACTGGCAACCGCGGTGACCTGGGCCTCCATAGAAAGTGAGGGATCCAGAATCACTCCAAGACTCCTCACCCTTGGAGCTGGTGCCAATGGCACCGCAACGAGCATTGGGAGCCGGATTCCCGATCCGCCCGCCCCCCACGGCACAGGTACAGGACCTCCGTCTTTGCATTTAATTGTTACTTTGAATCCCCATTGAACAAGGTTTCAGTCCTCTGGCACCTTTAAGACCAACAAAGTTTAATTCTGGGTATAAGCTTTCCTGCGCATGCATACTTCATCAGATACAACAGACTCCCCATTGTGAGAAAAAAGCAGGATCACAATATTTAATTAAACAAAAACAAACAAACCTGATATCATATTTGCAGTCTTTTGAATCATTAAACCAGGGACCCTCCCATAAACAAACATCCACAGCTACTCTTTCCGTAGAATTTCTTCATATTCCAAATTTCTGACGTTTACCAAAACATACTTAATAGGCAGGATCTGGTGCGGTGTTTCCACCCCCCACCCCACGGAACGATATTTCGAAGGGCATTTCAAGCTCCTGTGGGAGGTGGGAAGTTTCAAAAGTCATGCTCCATAGGCATAAGTCGTTTATGGAAACGATGTGCTGGATCCAACCCAATACATAGTACAGGGCACTTCCTTTTCCCCAAGGGAGACTACTGAGTCATGCCTTGCCCATTAACTTATTACCTTCTCAGAATCACTGTCTGAGCTGCTGCTGCTGCTGCTACTGTCATCATCATGTCCATCCTGCTAGAGAGCAACAAGCAAACAATTATCCTACAGTGGTGGCACAGAAATAAGAACATGCCAATTAATTTACATGGATCTCAATTCAGGGGCAACCCTCTGTCCCCTTTTTCAGGGCTGACTCTTGTCCCTGGCCCTTCCAGTTAGCCCTGTCAAAAGGAAAGGGACAAGAAGAGAGGTCATCTCAATTGCAGGGCTATGATGAATTAGTGTCCCCTGCCCTAACTCAGTTTGAGACCACACTCCATTATAGTTAATCTATCTGAGCTTCGTGCATTTTTTCCCCAATTCTCTTTTTTCTTCTGTCTTTGGTGTCATGTATATTTGATTGTGCAGCACTTAGTTAAATGTTCAGTACACTAGTATGAAAATACTAATCAACATTTTAAATAATTCATAGCGGGGAGGGCATGCTTTTCTCACAGTTAGTTCTCAAACATATCCTACTTTCAGCTCCTGACTCCATCCTTTTCTGAACAAGCAAGAATGACATATCGTAGTCACATGTGGTAGATGGTGAGCATTTGCTTATGCAATGGAGAAATGAAGAATAAGAACCTTCAAAGACTTTAAATCCTCAGCATTTGCCATAGTTTACATACATTTACTGACCATACCTTAAAGCAGAGAAAGTAACTAAACTAGCCAGCTGGGCCCAATTGCTTGTCCTCTTTTCACATCTTCAATGGACGCCAACACAAGTTGTGTCAGCAACAGGGCTGCTTTACTGTAATATGGGAAATGAACATGAACTCCACATGCAGCTTGGAGGCCAGCCCTTAGAAAGATGCTAACCACCCTGCTATATTACCAGAAGGCAGTTCTACATTTCCAAGGGAGTCTGTCTTCCAGTCACATGCCCAGTTTTTGAATCCCTTTTTCTTAGTAATCTTTCCTTGTCAGATAGCCAAATTGGGCCCAGGTTGACTCATGCGTACAAAGCAAAGAAGGAGCAAATTCAACTCAGTCATTTATAACATTCATAAGAACACAAATGTTGAGTCATACCCAGCTAGTGGATGTGGCATGTAATATCTTTAAACCCACTGGGTGCATCCTTCAGTGTATAATGAGGACTAATTATTAAGTAAACATATACTGCCTCTCCACCCAAACCATGGTTCAAGCAAGTGCCTCTTTTCTCCCTCACCAAGCTCCTGTTGTAATTAGAAGCTTTTATTGTTTCAATGTTTTCAAACATGCGTCTCCTATGAACATTTTCACCACGATCCTAATCAGAATGGGACCTTCATGTGCCTGAAAGTTGGGAACCCTGATCACAGAATTTCCAGAATTTTATCTGCCTTGGCCTTCTAACTGAGCCTCTCCAAATTCAAACCTTTCTTGAATCAGTTTGTTTCATTTCTGCTAGCTGTGGATATCACATTCCAGAAGCTGAAGAATGATTTGCAGCTTTTATAGAAAACTTCACGAACAGAAGTTCACAAACTGAAGAGCCCCCACACACTTCCACAAATTTTAAAGCAGTTCATGGCTGTTCATGAAGAGCAGACCATGATTTTGAATGCAGTTCATGGCTGTTCATGAAGAGCAGAAAACAGACTTAAATGGGTCTGAGCCATTTAAACCCCTACTTTTTGCTCTTCACAAAAAACAGCTGAGCGGTGGGGAGCAGAAAGTAGGAGTTAAAATGGTTTGGAGCCATTTAAAGCCCTGCTTTCTGTTCCCTGCCACTCAGCTGTTTTTGCCAGGAGCAGAAAGCAGCAGGAAACAGAAATAAGGGGTTTCCCCAGACAAAGCAATGGGAGGCAGAAAGTGGCCATTTCTGCTTTCCCCACAAAAAAGGGGGTGGACAGAAAGCAGCACCAAGCCATTTAAACCCCTGCTTTCTGGTCCCCACCACTTTTCATGGAGAAACCCCTTCTTTCTGTTCCCCACCAATTTTTGCAGGGAGAACTCTTGCTTTCTGCTCCCCATGAAAAGCAGCAGGGAGCAGAAAGCAGGGGTCATGAACTGCTACAAACTGGTTCGGTTTACGAACTGTCCTCTCAGTTCATATTGGTTTCTGGTTTGGTTCATGGTTCAGCCACGAACCACAAACTGAAATGAGCCACAAAAATGCAATTTATGCCCATGCTCAATGCTATCATATTTTTCTTTGCCATCAAGGAAAGGGGAGGGGTTGTGGGTCAGTGGCTTTGCATGCAGAAGGTCCTAAGCTCAATCCCTGGCATCTCCAGTTAAAAGGACCAGGTCATGTGAAAGACATCTGCCTGAGAACCGGGCAAGCTGCTGCTAGTCTGAGCAGACAATACAGACTTTAGCTGTTGTAGATTTTCCGGGTTGTATGGCCATTGTAGGACCTGACGTTTCGCCAGTAGCTGTCTTAACTCGGGGTATATAAACAACAAGAATCAGCAGTAAGAATTTGTGTTTTTGCACTATTATGCAAAATACATTTAGAGATCTGCATACATTTATCATTGGCAATGAATTTTAGGGTTTTTTATTATACAATGCAAGCAACCTAGAATCTGAATAAATTCTTGGGAGCTCAGCAACAGATCCTATCATTTCTTAATTCTCATAAAACACATCACGAGATGTTAAACCTGTTTTTGAAAATGCTACTGCAGAGTGCTGATGATGTCTCACATGACTGAAACCTCCTTCATACCTATGAATTTGCCAGTACCATCATGTCCAGTAGTTTAATCAAGCCATGACACATCCCTAACAACTAGCTATCCTACTGCCTTATAAGTGTTCAAAGATAATGATTCCAAATTGTCATAGGCAATTGGTTCCATTGGCCAGCTGCTCTTATAGTGAGGGGAGGCATTTTATATAATGTTTTGCCTGTATTTATCTACAGTCATGAAATATGGAAGGCAGCTGTTTATTGCCTTCACAGCTGTGGGTCTGAATCTCGAAAAAAGATGATCCATTCACCCTTAATCTTCCTTTTACTAGGCTGAATATTATCCATTGATTTTCATTTGTCTTTTATTTCTCTGCAGACTGTTGCTCCAAGGCATGTAATTCTAGTACGAGAAATAACAAGATTTCATATCTATATTTTGTACTGATCTGTGCAGGAGTAACATCAACATCTGCTCATGTGTAAGGAGGTTCAGTTGTATTATTAGAGATGTCTCCAGATCTGAGGATGGAAAAAAATGTGTGAAAAGGTCACCAGAGGCTAGTGGCTAGCTACTGTACCTGTATCTGGCTGTGGTCACACACACTAAATAATCCACTTTCAATCCACTTTCAGTGCACTTTCCAACTGGATTTTACTGTGTGAACTGGCAAAATCCAGTTGGAAAGTGTATTGGAAGTAGATTGAGACTGGATTATTTAGTGTGTGTGACGGCAGCTTCTGACAAAGGGAGCTTTGGCTCCCGAAAGCTTATACCCTGGAAATTTTGTTGGTCTTTAACCAGGTCCTAATGGGCTTGAATCTTGCTCTTGGCTACCCACCTGAAACCAGAGGCTAGTAAAGAGTGAGTACAATCTCCCCCCAGGAGAAAGAGAAGATCCTGTCTTCCACAACATCGGAAGTCTGAAGCTGGGACCTCTCTGCAAGCAATACAGGTGGGTTGATACCTTATCTGTAGGAACCTGCTTTCATTCAGAGGAGATGCAAGTAGCCACAAAAAACATGGACAGGACCTTCTCTGTGATGTCACCATGTTTGTGGAATGGCATCTCTGCCATCATACACTTGGCCATTTCTTTGTTAATGTTCCCAGGCAGGATTCTCTAAGGCTTTTAAATACTTAGTTCTTACTTGGGGCTTGTTTTTGTTTCCTCATTTTAATGCCTCTCTTAATTGTTTTTAAACTTTGCTCACCTGATGTTTACCTGCCACTCGATTGAATTATATTTTAATTGCTATGGCATTTTTGTTTGCTCATTTGATTGTTTTTGTTGCTTTTTCATGTTAGTTTGTATAAATGAAAACTTCAGGCAGTTTTTATATAAAGTTGTTTATTGGATGTATTATACTCATTTATTTCATTAATTTGTTTTATTGTTTTGTTTGTCTATATTAAACTAGCTTTTTGGAGTTCTTTTCTAATTCTGGAATCCACCTTGAGTCTTAAGGGGGAAAGGAGAGATATATGAAGTAAATACACAAAATACATTTCAATAGTTTTGTTTCGGGGTAAGCAGTAAATAAATGAACAAAATTGGAGAGGGTATAAATCAATCAAAACTTTACATAAAGAAGTTTTTGTCATGTGCCTATAGTCTGCAGCAGAATGTGGGAATTTTGCAGGTTTCATGCTCTATTTTGAATGTATACTTTGGATGTGTGCTATCAGTTTGCCTCTTGCAGAGACTGCAGATATTAAAGGATACTTATCCAAAAACCTCACAGCCAACTCTCCTGGCCTCATAAAAAGGCTAGCCCTAATTTTTCAGCCTTTCCTTACCTTTTTCTCTTTCTTCTTCTTTTTGTCTTTGTCTCCATCTTTCTTCTCTTTTCCCTTTCCCTTCTCCTTCTCTTTCTCTTTGTCTTCTCTCCCAAATACTAGCAAAGATAACAAGAAGTTAGAAAACAGAGAAATACTGTCTGTACATTTACACAGCTGGGGCAAGGAAATGCATTTCCTTCCTCAACTAAGAAAACTTTTGAACCCTATTATAACACTGGCTAAACCTTAGGAGAAGTCACCAAAATATGAGAGAGTGCCAGTCCTTCATTCTCTTCCCATGACTTGTTGTGGTTTTGCCTCTAATCTACTGAGCCAAGGCAGGGATAAGCTGCCTAAGGCTGAAGAGAGATAATACAGGAGGCCTGACTCTATGCCACAGCTGTCAGGGCTGGCCCACTCACTAGGCGAACTAGACTTTCGCCTAGAGTGGGGGACCATCATGGGGGCATGGGCGCCGAGCTGGGGAAGCCAGGCGGCTGCCGGAGGCCCCTCTCTGGCCCCAGCCAGGCAGCTCAGGAAATCACCGTGACCTGATTGGCTGTGGAGCAACCCAAAAAGGTGCGCAGGGAGACCGGGGGGGGGGGCACCGGCTCCCCGCTGCCTGGCTGACTGACTCATCCCCCCGGGCGACGAGGCAGGCAGCTGCGAAGGGACAATGCGAGTCAGACTGCAGGGAGAACTTTCTCAGAGGCCAGGAAAGCTAGGAGAGTGCACAAGGCTGCTCGAGATTTGTTCCTCAGTTGGAACTGCGAGGTGATCTGAGTGGGTGGGTGCCGGAGGAAGAGAGGGAGGGAGACTGGGAGGGAGGGCTGACGGCGCCCTCCTTGGCGTGAGTCTCTGCAAATCCTTCCCACTTGCTCTTTGGCCCCCCGAAGTCGCTGGGGTTTGTTCGCCCCAGTGGCCTCGGGGTCGGTGTCTCTCAGTCCCACCCCCAGTGGAGAAAACTCCCAGGTCCCTCCCGCGGTGGGGGAATGGCACCTGGGACTGGGCCGGAAGCGGGCTCGGCCTGCTGCTTCTTGGGCCGGAGAAAAGCCAGGGTGGAGGTGGCCCGCCGGGCTTGGGCAGGGCTGTGGGCAGGCCGTGGGACCACTTGTACCATTTTCCTGGCGGTCTGAGCAGCAGCGATCCACACGCTGGAGAAATGGGCCGGTGCCTCTGGGCTGCCTCCTTCCCCGCAGGATACCCAGGAGCCTGCGAAGGCTGGCGCTTCTTCCCTCCCTTCAGGGCCCATCTCCAGAGCTGTCCCCCCTCACCCTTCTGGCCACCACCATCCCTGGCGCCTCCAGACTCCCTAGTCAGTCTTCTGGAGGGCAATCTGATCTCCTTGGGAATAGACACCCAGCAGCCCTTGCGCCTTTCTTTGGGATCAGCTGTGTCAACCACCTTAAATCCCTTCTTCAGAGCCGCAAAAATAACAACTGGAGTGAGTGCTGGGGGGGGGACACACTGGAGGTTGGAAGGTTGTTCGCTACGGAAAGAAGCCAAGGCCCGGACATGGGGGTTCTGCTGGGCGGTGGCTCGCCTGCTTCTCTCCCCCCCCCCTCACTTCTTCCTCCCTGGCCAGCAAAGAGGGCAGACTGGGAGTCTGATGGGTTGCTTTGTATTCTCACGCCCGGGCTCATGGACGCCTCTCTCCAGACCTACTCTAGTGCGGTCTCCCTGGCCAGAAAGAGGTCTGCTCTGCTCAGCGGGGCCTGGAATGTGCCCTCAGAGGCCTCAGAGAGGCACCAGCGGGGCAGTCGCTCGCTCACCTCTGCGGCGCTGGACAGGATGGCAGGCAGCGGCCGGGCCAAGATTCCTGGAGCCGAGGGGGGCCTTGAGTGTGGCGGAGCAGCTGGGAGGGGCCTAGGGCCAGCCGCCAACCCTGCCCATCCAGGTGCAGGGGGGAGGAGGGAGGCCGCCACCTCACTCCCCCCCCTTCCTGGAGGTTGGCAACCCTGTAATTAGTGGGCACACGGGGGGGGGCGCCAAAAGGTAGCTTCACCTAGGGTACAAAAAAACCTGGAGGCGGCCCTGACAGCTGTCCCTCAGGCCCTTATCCTGAGCTAGGAGTGCCATAAACCCTTATGTTGGCTACTCATGTTGTTGGCCAGGTTGCCAATCTCCAGCTGGAGCCTGGAGAGCTCCTGGCATTACAACTGATCTCCAGACAATAGAGATCAGTTCCCCTAAAGAAAATGGCTGCTTTGGAGGGTGGACTCTATGGCATCACACTCTGCTGAGGTCTCTCCCCTCCTCAAACCCCATCCTCCCCAGGCACAACCCTCAAATGCAGGGGCGTCAAACTAATTTGTAACAAGGGCCGGATCTGACATAAATGTCACTTTGTTGGGCTAGGCCATGTGTGCCATAAAGTGTAATGCCAGGTACCAGAGATATAAACTTAATAAAGGCTATAGGCAAACCTAATTAACGATATTATTTGTTACTCAAAATACAAACATGCTCAAAACATTAACACTCTTACAGTATTTCCTTACAGTAGCGCTCTGTTGCCCATCCTCCCACTTCCACCGCCCATTATGCATTAGAACTGGGACATTATACAGGGATATATTGCACAGCCTCTGTCACCTGACAGTAAAGGTAATCAGTTGCTTGAAGGCCAGATAAAAGCCCCAGATGGGCCAGTTCTGGCCCATGAGCCATATGTTTGACACCCTGAGGTATCTAGGAATTTCCCAAACCATAGGAAGAGAACTTATGTTAATAAAACCTAGGGATTGGTTTCAGTAAATGTACTAACTTCTCACCTTTTAAGATTGTAGACATCCTTCAGTAGTCACACAGCTCTTGCCGGTTCTTGATATTTTAACCAATGATTCTCAGGTTAATATAATCCAAGTTGCCTGTATGTGAGCAGAATGCAGGATACCAGGGGGTGGGAAGACAAAAGAACTCAAGTAAATGAGGAAGAAGAGTTCCTTATGAATGAGTTAGAGAGAGAAGATGCTTAATTTGAATCTTACCCAGTGTATTTGGAGCCATAAGACAACTTGGAAAGATTAGACATTACTAACAGATTTCTAAATTGATGGAGAAGGAACCAAGTTTTACATGTTAAACTGGCTTCATCTGCAACCTCACCCATCTCCAATTTAACACTACAACAATTAACACCAGCAGTATACACAGCTTTGGGAAAGTAAATTATAATATACATTTTGAATTTGATTAAGAGGCTTTACTAGTTCTCCTACTGTATCTGGAAGATTTGAGGAGTTTTTCCCCCCCTTTAAGGCTGAATAATATTATTCCACATACCCATTTTTAATTATGCAAATTTGGCAACATTGAGACTTCCTGCAGGCTTGCCTCGGGTGATGTCTCAATCCCTTGCTACATTTGCCTCTTTTGATGCCAGAGCTTTATAATAACAGAATATTTGGACTCAGAGGAAAGGGGAACATACCAAAATCCAGAACTCCAAACTACGCATGAAACTAAAGTGCTTTCCTCTACAACCAAAGATTATGTAGTACATTTTCTAAAAAGGGAGAGAATAATAATAATAATAATAAAAAGAAAACTTACCTGATGAGAAAGCAAAGAAGTCTTCCAAGTGCTTTATGGGCTAAGAGAAGCACAGTTTCTGTCTTGTCATATGCTCTCCCTCTCTCTCTCTCTCCTCCCCTTTCATGTACTTGGAAGACAAGAAAAACTGGTTCCAGCAGCTTGTTTGGCCACAATGTGCAAACAGGAAGACTATCCTTTCTATGTATGCAACTTTCATTCAGGCAAGCCCCATTGTAATACTGTGACTAATGTTAACAGAAATTTGATTCTAGTGGGCAACAATCAGCAGTAATTATAGGACCGTTGTCCCATTATTTAATTCAAGTTGTATTGGCGCCAGGGGTCATTTCGTAGAAAAAGAGCTAGGGGGACTCATTAGCATAACTCATTAGCATATGTCACACCCCCTGACATCAGGGGCCCGGCGGTGGACCTACAAGGCCAACGGGAGTGCGAGGAAGCCCCGCGAAGGCCCTCCCTGGCCCCAGGCAGGCAGGGGTGGGGAGAGGCGGGGAGGAAGCAACTTACCCTCCCTCTTCTCCTGCCTCCTCCTGGCTGAATGAGGGCCGGAAGCGGGGCGGCTGGAAGCAGGGGGCGGGGATTCGTCATGTGCCCCGCCCCCTGCACCTCACCCGGGGGAACTGCGTTCCCCCGCGTTCCCCCCCGAAATGACCTCTGATTGGCGCAGCACAGGCCACCAATAGCACTTTCCAGAGCATAGGGTCTTAGCCTCTGTTGAACTATTAGGTGCGGCTCCTCAGTTGAATGCCTGGTGGAAGAGCTCTGTCTTGCAAGCCCTGCAGAATTGCAATAAATTCCGCAGGGGCCTGATATCCTCCGGGAGCTCGCACAGAGATTGCTGCCAGGCCTAGGTTTGCTCTCGTCCATGTGGGACCTTCCGGAGCTACAACTGAACTCCGGAAGACAGAGATGCTGTATGGTGCTCATCTCCGTTTCAAAGCCGAAGAGCCTGTGCTGTCCGAAGACGTTTCCGTGGTCATGTGGCCGGCATGACTAAACACCAAGGCGAACGGAACGCTGTTACCTTCCCACTGAAGTGGTACCTATTTATCTACTTGCAATTTCTTGCTTTCGAACTGCTAGGTTGGCAGGAGCTGGAGCTAGAGATGGGAGCTCACTCCGTCATACGGCACCCGGGTCTCGAACTGCTGAACTACCGACCTTCCACAGCCTGCAGTTCAGTGTCTTAACCACTTACTCATCCATAAAATGGCCAAGAGACCAATCAGTCTTGCAGGGTTGTTATGAGGATCAGAGGTCATTTCGGGGGGATCGCGGGGGATTGCAGTTCCCC
>NW_015165256.1:90128-133837 GCF_001447785.1 Gekko japonicus
CAGTGGAGCTGCAAGGCTAGCGGCGGCGGCCGGGACCATTGGGGGCGGGGTGTGTGGCCTTATGACACACTTCTAGTGATGTCAGGGGGTGTGGCCTTATGACACACTTCCGGTGATGTCAGGGGGTGTGGCATATGCTAATGAGTTATGCTAATGAGTTCCCCTAGCTCTTTTCTATGAAACGACCCCTGATGAGGATAAGGTGGAAGAGAGGCAAATCGTGTAGAACACCTAGAGCTGCTTGGAAGGAAGACAGGATAAAAATGTGTGTGTGTGGGGGGGGGGAGACAGTGTTGTTTCAGCCTGATTCCCGTCTTCAATGAGATACGTGACAAAGTTATACTGAAAAATCCATCCTAGATCCACTAAAAGCGAAGCTGTTTTCATGCATTTGGCATAAATACAACCTCCCTTCATTCTTAGCTCATCACAATAGTTATGTGCAATTTGTAAGCTCCAAGAATAACAGTGCAGAGCAGAAGTCAAAGCTAAAATGGATTTCTGTTTGTGAACCAGGCTTTATCAGGTCATAAGAACATAAGAGACGCCAATGTTGGATCAGGCCAAAGGCCCATCCAGTCTAACACTCTGTCACACAGTGGCCAAAAATACCAGGTGCCATCAGGAGGCCCACCAGTGGGGCCAGGACATTTCTTTCTTCAATTTTCAAACTTCATATGCTGCCCATATGTTAGGAGGAAGGAGCTTCTGGAGAAACCACCAGATGCAGCAACAGCAGCAGGGTAGAGTTGGAAGACGAAACTAATCACAGCTCCTACAACAAACAATGCATTAGACACACCCACAGGATCCTGGCCCTGGGGTTCACAGGCCAGCTTTTCGAACAATGTGCACATATACAAACACTTCCTATCTATTGTTACCTTTCTAAAGATTGGAGATCCCGACAAATGATTGAGCAGCAACATTCGCACTACTAATAACCAATTCCCCAAGTTACCACTTCTTAAATCTTTGCATTGCCAGTCTGAAAACCGGACTCAGCTGTGCTCTTAACATGGATCAGCATATTAGATGTGCTGATGTCACGTGCATGGAAGTTGACCTGGCAATCATCCTGCCAGCTTTATAGCGCATTATTATGCATTATTTTCTAAAGTTAGAGCTTGTTTTCTGAAAAGTGGACTGAACCAATAATGCAACACAAAAGTTCAGAATGTTTATTTCCAGATGTTAAAATCCATCTTGCTACCTGGGATGTCATGAAATCTATTAATTATTATTTATTACTTTCTATTTATATCCCGCCTTACCGGGCGAACTGGCTCAAGGTGGCGTACAGACAGATTAAATACAATAAAACAATAAGATGCGATAAAATTCACATAAGCAACAATTACATAAAGTGCTAGTGCATACAGATCCTATGATGTAATCCAATAAGAGAAGGCAATAACCAGCGTTGCAATCTATAAAGTGATCTGAAGGCAATATCCGACATTGTGTCATAATGGGCATAGCATGTTCAGTTCCGATGAGTCATTTAGCAGTGGCGGCTCCTAATCGAAAGCCTGGTGGAAGAGCTCCATTTTGCAGGCCCTGTGGAACTGTAAAAAGTCCTGCAGGGCCCTGATGTCTTCCGGGAGCTCATTCCACCAGAGTGGAGCCACCACTGAGAAGGCCCTGGCTCTAGTGGTGGCCAATCTGATGTCTTTCGGACCAGGGAGAGCCAGGCGATTTTGTGACCCTGACCTCAGTGCTCTTCGGGGAACATACGGGGAAAGGTGGTCCCTCAGGTAGACAGGCCCCCGGTCATATAGGGCTTTAAGGGTCACAACCAACATCTTGAAACGAATCTGGTATGCTATTGGCAGCCAGTGCAATGCCTTCAGTACAGGCTGGATGTGATCTCGTATAGAGAGACCCATCAGCAGCTTGGCTGCTGCATTTTGCATTAGCTGCAGCTTCCGGATTTGAGACAAGGGCAGCCACATGTAGAGAGTGTTGGAGTAGTCTAATCTCGAGGTGACCATAGCATGAATCACTGTTGCCAGGTCATTGCGTTCGAGGAAGGGAACCAGCTGCCTAATCAGCCGTAGATGGCAAAAGGCTGCCTTGGCAGTGATTGCTACCTGGACCTCCATTGTTAAGGCGGCATCCAGGAGCACTCCAAGCTCCTAACCCTCGGCGCTCGCACCAATGGCACCCCACCGAAGGTCGGTAGTGGGATCCCTACCCCTGACCCACTCTGACTCAGGCACAGGACCTCTGTCTTCGTTGGATTCTATTGGCCCAGTCTAAACCAGCCCGCCACGACCTGAAGCGCCTGGTCCAGGTCATCTGGGGTAGAGTCAGACTGACCACCCAACAACAGATATAGCTGGGCGTCATCCGCGTATTGGTGACACCCAAGCCTATGCCTCCGGGCAATCTGGGCAAGGGGGCGCATGTAGATGTTAAATAATATCGGGGACAACACCGCCCCTTGAGGGACCCTGCAGACCAGCGGGTACCTCTGGGACGTCTGTTTCCCTATTGCCACCCTCTGTCCCCGACCTTGGAGGAAGGTGACAAGCTATTGCAAGGCAAGCCCCTGGATCCCAGTGTCAGCAAGGTGGTGGATCAGTAACTGATGGTCGACCGTGTTGAATGCCGCCAACAGGTCCAACAGCAACAGTACTGCCATGCAGCCTTGATCCAGATGCCTCCGGAGGCCGTCTGTGAGGGTGACCAGTGCCGTCTCAGTCCCATGGCCTGGCCGGAAGCCGAACTGGAATGGGTCTAGTATGGAAGTGTCATCCATAAAGCTCTGGAACTGAATCGCCACCACTCTCTCAAGTAATTTGCCCAATAAGGCCCAAATAGGGCAAATTGGAGACCAGCCGATAGTTGGCCAATTCGGCCAGATCCAGAGATGGTTTTTTCAAGAGAGAATGGACCATTGCTTCCTTGAGTGCCCCCAGGACCAGTCCCTCAGCAAGGGAGTTGTTGATAATATCCCTGAGGGCACCTCGAAACCCCTCATGGCCAGCTTTTATGAGCCATGAAGGGCACAGATCAAGGCTGCACGTGGTTGGACGTACCGTTGAGAGCAATTTGTCAACTTCCTCAAGGCTGAGTGGACTGAAATCAGAATAGAACCAGAAGACGTGCATGGAGCCTTGAGTTCGCTCACTGTCTCAACTGTGGCGGGGAGATCGCGGTGGAGCAACAGGACTTTATCTGAAAAATAGCTCACAAAAGCCTCACATTCGATATCCAATTCCCTAGCATTTGGTCTGCCCTGTGGCAGCTCTGTTAATGACCGAATAGTCCTAAACAATTGTGCCAGGCGTGAGCTATCAGACGCAACCGTGGCCGCGTAGAACTCTCTCTTTGCGACTTTGACTGCCATTTCATAGGATCTCATAAATGTCCTACGGGATGCTCTTGTTTCTTCATCACGAGCATGCTGCCACCATCTCTCTAGTCGTCTGAGCCCTCGTTTCATCAGCCACAGCTCCTGGGTAACCAAGGAGCCCGCTTAAAGCAGGGGCACAGAGGGCATCAGGGAGCGATCTCATCAATGGGCCGAGAGCCTGTCATGCCAGTCCTCAAGTAGCTCATCTAACTTATTATTTATGGACCTGGCATTACACAACACCAATGTCGGAGGGGGGTCATTAATCCTAGCCCCTCTGCCTGCTACTTTCGGGATGGGGCGCAGGCTGGAAGGGGGGCGAGCTCTTCTACTTCTCAGCCTCCTTCCCTTGACTTCCTGCCTGGTCCCTCTGCTATACTTTCCCCTCCCCAGGAACACTGGTATCCCTTGTCCAATCGCCGCCATTAAGCTGGCCTTCGCAGTGCCTCAGACGAACCAAAAATTTGGCTAATGGATGGAATGCACTGTTGGAGTGCCACTCATGGCGGTCACTAGTACTCCTGTTGTACCCAACTGCTAATCCTTAATCTTACTCTATCCTAGCAAATAAACCTAAATCCCATCCCACCCTATCTTCTCATCCAAACAGCGTTTTGATTGCTATATAACAACCCCAGTCAGCTGGCCAGAAAATTAGCAAAGGTAAATCAACTAACAGTATTTCATTCCCTAGCAATCAATTTAATACAATTTACAATCCATTAACAGCGTTCCGTGCACCTTGGTGTTTAGTCATGCCAGCCACATGACCACGGGAACGTCTTTGGACAGCGCTGGCTCTTCGGCTTTGAAACGGAGATGAGCACCGCAACCCTAGAGTCGGATTCATCTGGCTTTCGAGCAAGGGAACCTTTACCTTTTTTTTACAATCCATTAATCAATTTTGGTAGGGTAGTTTGTAGGCAATGAATTAACTAAAACGCTAAACCATTTAAATAAACCTGATTTAATTCATTAATTTTGTCCTACAATTAATCAATAGGATCCCAATTAATTAACTAATCTAATAATACACAACAGCTAATTTTAACTTAATCCATTGGTCTAACAGTTTACCCCTTAACATAGCAGTGTGGGTGATGGACTGCTTGCCAGACTTCACAAAGCATGACTTCACAAAGATGACCCAGTTCACTTTTACTGGGCAAGTCCTGTTATGTAAGACACAAGCCTATACTTCTGTTAACTACGTGTGTCCTCAAATATCCATGGGCCAGAAACCAGTGCAGATTGAATGTGCAGAAATGGATTGAATATGGTGGGGTTAAACATGCTCAACTTGGTATTAAATTGTGGCTGTAAAGAAAAAGCAGATATAGATAGTTTCTGTACTGCAGCTATGGTCAGATGGGAAACTGAGAAACTACTGGATTTCAGTGGAGAAGCTGCCAGACATAAGGCTTTAGCCTTTCCTTTGTCAAGTTTGGGGTACAACTCAGCAGAAGTCAGTCTTGACTAAGCATCAGAAATGGTCTTGGTTAAATAATGATATTTTTTTCTGAGTCCACTGTCAAGATGCAGATATGCAGTTACTTTGACAACAACTTTGACTATACAGTTTGGTGTAGTGGTTAGGAGCGCGGACTCTAACCTGGGAGAACCAGGTTTGATTCCCCACTCCTCCACATGCAGCTGCTGGCGTGACCTTGGGTCAGTCACCAGTTCTCTCAGAGCTGTTTTCTCAGGAGGAGTTCTCAAAAGAGCTCCCCCAGCCCCACCTATCTCACAGGGTGTCTGTTGTGGGGAGGGGGAGGGACAGTGTAAACCGCTCTGAGACTCCGAGTGAAGGGCAGGGTATAACATCCACTCTCTTCTTCTTCTTTTAGGGGAAAACAGCCTTCTGACCACTTACACCATTCTCTTAACTTGGGGGGGGGGTGGAATTATGAGGAGATGAGCTAATCCACTGCTTCCCACTCCTACCTTTTCATCCACACCATTTTTCATCCACTTCCACACTGACTTGGCTGGCACACACATTTTCCAATGTAATTCCCCTCTTCATGCCTTTTCATTGTCTCCTGCAGCCAGCTGGAGACTGACCACCCTCTCTGGGGATGCAAAATATTTCCTAGTGGGCTACATCTTTGTTGAACCAGATTTAACATGGAAAAGAGCTGGAAAAAGCATACCATTATTCCATTTGAATAAATATCCATTTTTCTCTCTTTATAGGAGCGCAGCAGCAGGGGGGATTAAGCTTTCTAAGCCAATGCATAAAACAATTTCACACAGGGAAGGAAAATAATTTGATCGTGCTCATTGTATATTCACCACTGCTACTGCCACCTTCATCTTAGCATTGAATCACAGCAGTGGTGTCCCCCCCCCCCCAATGGAAGAATAAATATGACAAATGTTATGCAGGAGTGAGGACCGAAAAAATTCTGCAGGAAATATTCAGGCTATATGGCTACTGCATAGTTGCTGATACTGTTCTCTGCAAAATGCATGAGTATTTTTAAAGGGATTGTAATGGGAGAATGGAAGAATGAGAAAAATTGGCATTTATCTAGGTCAAAATATGTCTCACGTCTATATAATAGGGTTCCCCTTGGGGTTCCCCTTTGGGTGGAAAGGTAGCAGAGAAAGGTTCTCAATAAATAAATAAATAAATAAAATGAAGTTTAAGATTTAAAAAATCACAGGCAATAGTTGGATCAGGAAAGTTTCACCTGGGAGTTATTCAATTCAGATAGGAATCTTTTTTAAAAATATTAAATACTAGGAGTAAGGCCTGTTGTGGGAAGAAATACAACGAGCTCTAGAAAGAGGCTCCAGGTGAGTGTCCCGATTGTGGCTGGTGGGGTGGCGGAGGGAAGGGGAAAATAGAGGGAGGCGAGCCATGCTTATTTCCTTCTACTTAGCTGTAAGGCACAGCTGTCTCAAGTCATTTTGCTTCCCCAAGTGGGTAGTATGGGAGGAGAGCCACATGGTAACTAGTATGGTTCCCTCCACCCCTGACTTAATGTTGATTTGGGGCTATGCAGTGGCAGCTAAGGTAGAAAAGCACCTCCTCCTATGCCATGTGTTCTGAGTCCCAAGGATCTGGAAAGCAGTTCTGTGGCCAGGTACAGGTTTGCCAACACTGGGTTGGGAAATACCTGTAGATTTGAAGGGTAGAATCTGGTGAGGGCAGGGTTTGGGGTGGGGAGGGACCTAAGCAGGGTATAATTCCATAGAGTCCACTACCCAAACCAGCCATTTTCTCCAGGAGAACTGAACTTGGTCATCTAGAGATCAGGTGTAATAGCTGGAGATCTCCAGGTGCCACCTGGGGGTTGGCAATACTTAGGGGAGAGCCAGGTTTGTTGAAAGACTTCAGTGAAGTATACTGCCATAGAGCTCACCCTCCAAAGCAACTGTTTGCTCCATGGGGACAGATCTCTGTAGTGGAGAGAGCAATTGTAATTCAGGGAGATGTCCAGGAATTGAATTGATTAACACTTCAACTGACTCCCTGCTAATGCCCCACAGCTTTTTGGAACTCCCAACTTGGGAGCTGTAGTTCTAATACCCTTTACTATGGCTGCAGTAAGGCCAACTGAGAACTACAACTCCCAATGTGCAATGCGTCAAAAGTGGGGGTATAAAAATGGAGCAGCCGGTGGGACGGGCCAATGAGCGCCAAGGCAGCTTCCCCAGTGGCCAATGGGAGAGTAGGTGAGTTGTCGCCAGCATGGCTTGGCTTTAATATATTAATAGGAATAAGGCCTATTATGAAACTAAATACAAGCTCTAGGAAGAGGCCCTAGGTGGGTACCTTCGGCACTCAATTTACAGTGGCAATCTCAGAAGGGTATGCTATAGAATGACACAGACTCAACCCATTTCTCCAGGGGAACTGATCCCTGACATTTCAAGAACATTTGTAATTCTGATTGATCTTCAGCCCTCACCTGGAGACTGGCAACAATGGTTCCTCAGGAGGAAATGGCTGGTTTGGAGGGTGGTGTCTATGGCATTGTACCTGTCTGAGATCCCACCCCTCCTCAAACCCCACCCTCTCCAGGCTCCACCCCTCAAATCTCCAAGAATTTCCCAACCTGGAGGAGGCAACCCTATCTCCTTCCCAGCCAACCATCAATCTACCTTTATCTGCCCCTCTGACTTCAGCTTTCTACCGCCTCTCCTCTCCCTGCAGCCTCTACCTAGGAAGAGTACAGTATTTCTCCACAGTGGGGACCAAAGCAGCTCACATCATTCTCCTGTCCCCTTTTTGATCTGCACAACAACCCTGTGAGGTAGGTTAGGCTGAAAGTCTATGAATGGTCCAAAAATCACCCAATCAGCTTTCACAGCAAGAACCTGGGTCTGGCAGACCTTGCACCACCTCAGCAGGATATAATGACACAGAGCCCACCATTTCCTCCAGGGGAACTGATCTCTGCCATTTGGAGAGCAGTTGTAATTCTGAGTGATCTCCAGTCCTCACCTGGAGATTGGCAATAATGGTTCCCCAGGAGGAAAAGTACAGTTTTTCTCCAAAGGAGAAAAGGAGCTTACATTATTCTCCTCTCTCCCTTTTGATCTGCACAACAACCCTGTGAGGTAGGTTAGCTGAAAGTCTGTGACTGGTCTGAAATCAACCACTCAGCTTCCACCACAATAACCTGGGTCTGGCAGATCCTGCTCTGAAGCACTAACTGCTATGCCACACTGACTGTCCTAGGGTGGCTGCTGCTGGTGAACAGAAGCAAGCAACCAGGCCTTGTAAAGTCATGAAAGTCAGGTGTCAGCAAGTCACCCAGAGGGCGCTGCCAGGCCTAGGGTAGCCAACCTCCAGGTGGAGCCTGAAGATCACCTGGTATCACAATTGAATTCCAGACAACAGATCACTCCGTCCCCCTGGAGAAAATAACTGCTTTGGAGGGTGGACTCTATGGGATTCTATTCACCTGAGGCCTCTCCCCTCCCCAAACTCTGGCTTCTGTAGCCTCTACTAAAAAACCTCCAGGAATTTCCCAACCTGGAGCTGTCAACCCTAGTCAGGACTGGACCCAATGAGTTCCCCACAAAGGCCAAAGTAGGCCTGGAAAGGGTCTCCTCCCCCCACCTTTTTACTGACAGAACCAAGCTTGGTTACCTAGGAACAGCCACTGAGGGGGAAATTAGCCCAACAGCAGGAGGAGGAGGGAATGATTTGATGGCTGCTGGCTCACCTTTGTAGCCAGCCAGAGGAGCCAAGCAGGAGAAGCAGCAGCAGTAGAAGCCTCTTCATGAACAAGGCACAGTTGTTTCAGTAGCCAGCCATAAGCCATAAGCAGAAGCGGCTTCACCAGGAGAGACAGCCATTTTGGCAGTTTATTCTAACAGGGAACAGTGGCTAAGGCGGCAGTGGGCAGGGAAGAGGAGCGGACCCAGCACCCAGCCAATGGCACGCAAGTACTCTTGAGTGGCGGTTGATGGGCCAGAGCTGATGGAGTGCACAGCACAGCCAATGGGAGAGCTGGAAATGCATTAGGGCTTTTATATATGATTATTAAAGTCAGACTCCTTGCCAAAAACCTGGAGGTTCGCTAATATAGCATCAATTTAAAAGAAGGTCCAGGATGGTAACAAGAACTTACAAGCTGTCACCCTAATTTATAGTTTCAGGTGGTCAGCCGTGTTGGTCTGAAGCAGTAGAAATTTAGAGTCCAATAGCACTTTGAAGACCAACAAAGATTTATTCAAGATATGAGCTTCCTGGTACATGCACACCATTTCAAATACATTAGAATGAAAGGTATTCACACTTATAGACAGAGACTGAACAGCAAATTAACATGTAACACGATGTTTTAAGATATGCAAAGACAAAACTAAATAACCTTAGCTTGTTAGTTTTGTCTTTGCATATCTTAAAACATCGTGTTACATGTTAATTTGCTGTTCAGCCTCTGTCTATATTTTTGAACTCTACCTTCCATTCCAATGTATTTGAAAAAGTGTGCATGTACCCAAAAGCTCATACCTTGAATAAACCTTTGTTGGTCTTAAAGGTGCCACTGGATTTTAAATTTACCCTAATTATATAATAGTTTAATTGACAGAAACCTAGTAGGACTGCTTGAACAACGAGGAAGTTTAACAAGTTGGAGAATAAGAGTGGGTTTTGCCAAGGGAAGCTTTTTTCTCATTGATTTTTTTTTAGAATTCTTGGACAGACTACAAACCATGCAAATACAGTGGATAACACCCTGTAGTTGAATTCCTCTACAAAAAGCTCCTAAGAAAATGGTAAATCGTGATAATCCTCCTATAAAAGGATAAAAAATTAAAAACCAGAAAGTGGTAAGATTAAATGATCAGTTTTCACAACAGAAGAGACATATATTAAGACAACTGCTATTTAAACAAGCAGTCTTGGATGAAGGATGTAGGCGAGTTTGCAAAGAACATTATGTTATTCAGGACTGAAATCCCAAACAAACCATAAAGAACTCTGAAGGGATCACTCTAAATTGAATGCATGGACAAAAGAATGGCAGATGAGATTTAGTAAAAGGGAAAAATTAGATATAGAGGGACAAATACATATACATACATATTAAGGTTGTCTAAATTGGTTGTTACCCTGGAAAAATATCATAGCAGAAAGCTTAACATAGGTATCTCCTCAATATTCTGGAATATTGTGAGTATCAGATCATTATGAAACTGCATGGCATGGCCAGAGTTATAGTAAGTTTGGAGCATCTAATTTTAAATACTGTGATGGACTCTATCTTTGGTTCCCTTATCTCCATGATAAAATATCACTGCCTTCCCTGCTCCCCTGGATATCATAAGCCAAAGCTGAGAAATTCTGCAATTTTTCTGTAGTTAGATAGTTTTGGTCCATAGAAAGTAAGAATTCTAAGGGAGAGATGGAGACAGTAAAGATGTCCCAGAGACAGGGGATGGACAATCTAGCAGGAAACATCACCTTTAAACCATCATAGAATAACATTTATTCTCATTTTATAATACAATGCAGATTTCACAAATATCATACATATTCAAAATATAATTTGCTAGAAAAAGACTCTGCTTAAAATAATAAACTATCTAAAGATAAAGGGATTTTTTTTGTCCTGCTGTATAAAATTGAACACATTTTACATGTATTACCTGAACATTGCTTTTTTGGATTACAGAATAAGTCAGTAAAAAGATTTAGCAATGAAAGACTTTAAATTAAGATTCTGGATGATGGAACAAGTGCTAAAATCATGATAATGAACCCATTCTGATGAAGACAGTGGGCTATTCTCTCAAGCAGTTGCAAGTTGCCATCTTACTCCATTCAAACTTTTTGCTCTGCTTTTGAAGTAGAAATTTCATTCTCGTTTAAAAATATCCCCCCCCCAATACACAAAAAATGAACACATTGGAAAGGGGTCACTATGACCCTAACAACTGCTTGGTCATAAATAAAATACTAACATTACCTTCCAGAAGAAATATAGGATGAAAAGCACAAGCAACCACAACCTCTCACAGTGGTACAAGATAAAACAGTGCAAACGGTCAGTTCTATACAATGGAAAGAATAAGTCTATTAAGAGTCTTGGGCTTGTTATAACAGGGAGCAAGTCTATACTGAGGGAGTCTAGATATTTAATGAGTCCTCAACAGTTCTGCCCACAGCACACAGCCACTTGTAAGAGGAACAAAATAATGCATCAGCTTTAGGACTTTATTGTTGTTGTTTTCCCTCCTGTACCAAATAACCCTGACTTTTACTTGAATGAAATTATTTTGAGCTATTTTTTTAAATTTACTGCTTGAGAGCAAGGCATTCAAAATGTGTCAATCATCAGACCTTACAGTCTGCCCTCCCCAAACAAAGCAGGCCTACGGAGATTTTGTTTCTTCAATCTGGAAATAGCATCATTCAAAGGAAAAGTTTTATACTGCCTACTTAATCTCCAGGTCAGTTGCACTTGAAAGTACTTGTAGCATAATCCTCAGTGTCTTTACCTCAAAGTAAGTCACGCCAAAGTCCCTGGAACTTATTCTAGTGTAACTCTGTGTACGGATTGCAACCTTAGCAATTACTGATTTGTTTCATAGGCCTTCCAAGTCAGAGAAGAGTGAACATAATTTGAAATTGCTCCCAAGAGGCTGGCATGTATCCAAAGATCCATGACTGCAGGGATCACAGATCTTTCCTATGTTCCCCTTCTTCCCTCTCTGTATCGCACCCTCCACACACACGCAATCGCACTCAGGTGGCTATTAGCCCATGCAATTTCCACAGCCCAGGGACTCAAGCTTCCCAGGTCAGATGGGACCATAGGAAAGATCCATCGGTGCCTTTTGCTGATGAATCACTGGATCCAACCCTGTTTTTGCAATACCATCATTTTGGATTGGCTAAACTTCAGGAATCTGCTCCAAATGTATATGTAAAAACTTGATATTTTGCTCCAAGAGTTCTCCTAGGGTCATGTTTCATCCATACAGTTATACCACTCTGTCTTTCTCTAGATTTAGAAATCTCATTATCAAGAGGTTAACATTTTACTTTGTCACTAAAGTACAGAAAACCAGAAATGGAATAATGGATACACAGAACACCGACAAAAGCCACCCACTCTTTGAACTTTGCTCATACTTCCTCATTAACTTACATTCCCCAATCAGGGCCACGCAGCACATTATCACTGGCTGGTGAAGTACCAGACACAAAAACTTTTGTCTTTTATTGCACACGCCTATCCCGTTGCTGAATCGTGCAGGTACAGTGGGAGTCTGCTCAAGTAGTGTCTGATTCAGGTTATTACTGTGTTAATTCTGCCTGGGCTTGGATGTGAGAGAGCTGCAGAACTGGCAAGAGCAGCTGGAAGGCATCTTGGATATACGAAGCACTGTTGGAAGCCTGTGAACAAAAAGGGACAATCATACTGAGCCTCCCTTTCCACAAAAAATACCTGTTGCTAGATAGAAGGGTTAGTATTTACTTTCCACCCACCACCTCTTTCCTAATTTGTCATTTGAGTGAACATTATGCAGCAAGTCGTAGCACTGGAAAATTGAGATGCCACCACAAAGCATGCAGACACTCCCATCCCCCGTCTATTGAAAGCTGCAACATTTCCCACCCCTGTTCCATTAAAAAAACACAACAAATTACTCAGATGCTCTTAACTTTCTTCTACAATCCACAAGAGCTATGATCTTGCTAACTTTGGGGGGAGGGGGCTGAAAATATTAATGATTGTGCCAAGAACCCAGGCTAAAACTTTATAGCACAACCACAGATTGTCTAAACAAGCAGTTGTAAAGGGCTCCTAACATCTCCCTCTTCAACAATGTTCCCTCTAAGCTGTGGAGTCTTATGAGCAAAAACTCTACTTTGTGAGCTACTGGCATTAAAGTTGCGAGCGAGAGATTTGGCTGCTGCATAAATTAGTTTGTTCTCGAGCCATCCTTCCTTAGCTAAGCCAAAAATGTGTGAGCTGGAGGCTAAAAAACTGTGAGCTAGCTCACACTAACTCATCTTAGAGGGAACACTGCTCTTCACCATCCATCCCACCAAGAGACTTTGTTGTAATGAAAGTTCAGAAACAGGCTTCACAACTGGTTGCTGCAGCCTCGGCTTTCAGGAGGCGCATGCATGACACATCAACTTTACTAAAGCTAGAACGTTCTGGTCATGCCTCAACGGAAGACCTCCTGGGAATCCTGTGTATGCTGCCTGGAGTTCCATGACAGATGAAAGGCATGATACTAACACAATAAAGTAAATAAAATACCCAATCTCACTAGTCACATGTACGTAGAATTCTCTTATCACATGCACTCACCGACCAACTACTTCAGATAAATGCACAGCCAGTAATAAGCACAATGATCCACATCCCAACATTAATGTTTGAAACTGACCTCTAAAAACACCCCGGTGATTAAAGGGTTAAGGACATCTCCCTTCTCTTCCACCTGAAAAGATTGCATATATTACTGCATTTTAAAAATCAAGTACACCCTCTTGAAAGGGATCTGAACTTCAGTCCCACAACTGATTTAATAAGGCTTTACTGACTTTTCTCAATTAAGAATCAATCTGTTGGAATATGCAGTTACAAAGAGCTACTCTATGCCAAAAGTATGCTGGAGTCAAATTCTTAGGTGAGCTGTAAAACCTTAGATACAAGTTCAACCTTAGCTACAAATACTGGAAAAACAAGTTGCTTGAGAGAAAACAAAAAGAGGTCAGTAAGAACAAAGGGGGGGGGGGGTTTGAGAACCAAACATTTTCCCCCTAAGGATTCCTCTTTGAAGAAGGTTCATAAAATGCAGCTATTCCGAGCTTTCCAGAGAATAAAATAACGAGTCTCTAACAGGCACAATTCTTCATGAAGATGTCTATCTGTTGACAGTTCAGCCTGCAGAAGAATTATCCTTCCTCATTCTTTCATATATGGAGAATGATGAGGAAAGTCTGGCATTCTACTCATTCAGTTACAACTGTCCGGGACAACAGCATGCCTTTTACCAACATGCCAAATAGCCCCCTCATTGGGGGCATTCCGGAGGTCACTTACAACAATTCTTTTCTGGGGGGGCTAGTTCAACTATCTCCCCGGAGTAGGTAATTTTTCTGCCCAGTTATTTTTGAGATTTTTACATTCAGCTAACTGATACTGTTGATGGTTTTTAAATTGTGGCTGTTTCTAAAACTGTATGTTAGATCTGGGCAGGTCTCTGGATACATTTTAACTGCTGCTTTCTAATTTACTTCTTTATATACATAGGCCCCGGTCACACGGCAAAGTTGCCGCGGGAGAGGCAGATTATCCAGGCACGATCACAGCCCAACATCTGGGAAGTGGAGCGCACCCATGGCTTACCGCCGACAATGCGCGTTAAAAAACTAGTACCTCCAAGGTACTAGTAAACATTTGCCACGAGCTGCCTCCAGACGCCCGTGGTGTGATCGCGCCGGCGCGTGGCATTCCCCTCCGGTCGCTCATTTACCCGCCGGCATAAAGGGAAGGACCCGTGGTGTGCCGCCGGCGCGTCTGATCATGTAATCGCGGATCAAACTGCGCTGGGGCAATTAGCCACGCCTCCCCCCCCCCCCCGGAATCACCGGCCCGGGGGGCGGGGGCCCCGTTTTTAGTTAACTGGCTTAAAAAAAAAAAATTACTGTGCTACCTTATTTTTTTCTAAGCTGCCCTAAGTGCTTTTTAAACAGAACGGTGGGGTGTGAATCTTGCAAATATTTAAGTTCAATGCAGAACACTGTGGCAGTACTGCTCATCTGTTTCAATACTTTCAAGCCTTTCAAACTTACCCCTGCAGCTGTTAAGCATGTAGCAAAGCCTTTAGACAGAAATGAGAGTTCTTTACACAGCACAATGGTCATTCTAGAAAAAAAATGCATAGTAATTAAAGTGTAAGGAACATTGCCTGCTTTCATACAGTTCTTTTCAATAGTTGCTCATAATTTTTTTAAAAAATTCCTTGTATAAAAAAGTTCTTTCTTTGTTAAAAGAAATTAAGAGATGAGTCTTCAACAAAACTGAAACACAGTCGGCCATCCTTACTGTGAGAGAGCTTTGGCTCGGTCTGTGGCTAACACTTCCTGTTCCTGGCCGTGCAGAACTAATGCGGCAGTTTTATGGAATACTTCAATGGAGTAGGCTGTCAATTCAGCCAGACTTCTGATAGCAGATGCATGAATGTCCTGCAGAAGTGAGAAAAAGACTATGAGTCTATGAGGCTGAGTGTATATTTCATCATTACGAAAAAATTTAGGTCACCTCTTGAAAGACCTGCTCCAGGTAATATCCAAAGCAAAAAACAATGCAATAACAAAATCATTAAAAAAAAATTAAAAAATGCCACCCAAGTATACGAATGTCCTAATCCGTTCCAGCTCTTCCTCAATGCCTCGCTGCAAAAAACGATAACTAAGGACGAAAGCGGCAGGCTGTAAACTCTCAGCAGAGACTACAGAAGCACATCTCCAGTTAGATTACTTTGCAACCTAATTTTGGTTGAATTACCTCTACTGATTTTTTCTCCTCTTGCTCAGCATCCCCGAAGCCCACCTGCTGGTCTACTTCCTTTGGTCTCTCTTCTTTTGCAGTTTGCATGCTGAGGCTGTGGGCTAATTCACAAGCAGAGCTCCTTGCCTGCCCAGGAGGAAACAGATGCCCAAATGCACATTATTTAACAAGGGAGAGGTCGATCCTACATATGCGCAGGTGGAAGAAGCAGCCTCCCCCCCCCCCCCCCCCCCGCCACCTTAGTTCAGTAAAGAGAAACAGAATGAGGAAGCTGGAAACCTATCGAACTTTACACTGAAAATACTTTCCCTAGAAATCTGAAAGACATAATATTTTATCATGTTTCAGAAGTACGCTGAGACTATTGTTCTAGCAAAATGCCTAACACACTTTGCGTGCGTACATGTGAATGCCTGAATGTATGCATGAAGGCAGAAGGATATTTTGCTCTCCCAAAAGAATCCTTTGTTAGGAGGGCAAGGCCATAGGCCATCCAATGGAGGACAGGTTTTGCTTTTATAGCAATTGTGTCTCCCACTGTAATCCTTTCGCTTTCCCATCAGAGTAACTGGCAACTTTTAATGGATACCACTGGGGTGGGTTAAACCCTTCTCCTGTCCTTAGTGATTCCAGCTACTGAGAACCAAGCCTGCTTCTAGTTGCAGGTCTCAGACATGGGTTCTACTTCCAAATATGCCATCTAGCAGGACCAGAAGAGTGGGACAGCCTGATGGGAATAAAGTGCTGGAACCTATCTGAAGGTTTCTTCTTTAGGTCATGCCTCCACTAACTCCAGGCAGGGCTATGCACATTTTCTTGTAAATCTCTCCTGGGTGGATTGGCTGACCCACTACTCTTAGAATAGCCCAGCTCTGCATAATCATTGATCTCTTCAATATTTTCTGTATGTCTTCCCTTTCCTGGGCGGGACGTGGATGACTTCGCCCCACTGAAAAAACACCAGGTAGCTTCCAGTGCTTTATTCTTCTTCTGTGGGGCAAGTAATCTGGATGGGTTATATGCCCAAACTGTCATCCGGGAGGGGAGGGGTCCTCTCTCTTCCTTCTTCACAACCTGTTGCAGCACCCTCCTGCCAAAGAATGCCTCTGCGGAGTTCATCTGTCCAATTCTATAATGCTTGACAAAGGTGGAGAAGGTCGACCACATGGCCGCCCTGCAGATCTCTTCTACTGGAGCTCTTGTTGTGAACGCTGCTGAAGATGCTGCTGCTCTGGTAGAATGAGCAGTGACCTTCCGAGGCATTGGGATGCCCTGCACCTCATAAGCCTTACAGATGCAAGCTCTGACCCAACAGGCAATCATTGACTTTGATACTCTCTTTCCCAGGAACGGAGCATTTGTGCAATACAGACAGGGCAACCGACAGCCTAGAATTCTTTGTCCTGTCTAGGTAGATACGTAGCGCTCTATGCTGATCTAACTTATGCGAGGCCTTCTCTTTAAGGCGTACTGGTCTTGGACAAAAGGACAGTAAAACCAGCTGCTGGTTGACATGGAATGGATGACAGTTTGGGCATATCACCAATCTGGATGACTTCCCCCCACTGAAGGAGAATAAAGTGTTGGAACCTACCTGAGGGTTTCTTCAGTGGGGTGAAATCATCCACATCCTGCCTAGGAAAGGGAAGACATATGGAAGATATTGAACAGATTGAGGATTGTACAAAGCTGGGCCATCCTAAGACTGGTGGGTCAGCCGATCCAACCAGGAGAGATTTGCAAGAAAATTTGCATAGCCCTGCCTGGAGTTAGTGGAGGTGTGACCCAACCAATCTGGATGACTTCCCCCACTGAAGGAGAAAGAGACTTCACAGATTGCTCCTTGCTTGGGCTTGAGGGAAGCTGACTGGGGCAGGTCTTCAGCCAGCATGATTATTCAGTGCACATATGTGCTTCGAATTACTGTTACTTGCCACAAACTTTAGTTAGATTGGGTTTGGGTTACTAAGGTATACCTTAGACAATTATTTCCCCTTTACATCGAATGACAGGTTATATTGCTCTAAGGGCAGGCCTAGAAAAAAGGTCTCGCTCTCGCTCTCCCCTGTTCTGGAGTACACTGCCACTCAGTGGCTCTGCACAGTACTACAAGCAAGTGTGAAAAGGGTGCTGCTACTCTATGGCTATAGCAGGAAATAAAATAAACTGCCTCTAACTAGCAAGTGCATTAACTGCAGTTGTAGTAAGGACATACTTTTGAAGTTTCATTAAATGATGAACCAATATCCCATGAGAATAAGGTCTGAATCCAGTGCCACCTTTAAGACCAACAGAGTTTTACCCAGAATAAAACTTTGTTGATATTAAAAGGTGCCACTGGACTCAAACTTTGTTCTGCTGCTTCAGACCAACACTGCCACCCATCTGAATCAATATCCCATGAATACAACTTAAAACCCATGGACCTGGCTCCCTCAAAGAACAGCAACAGAACAGAGCCATAACACAAAAAAGTTTCAAAAATGTGTGCTAATTATAATCTGCAAGGGTCACAATATCTGGTGTTCTACCTTGCAAAATACCCTTTATTGCTTTAGCAAAACCCTAGCAGCCTGGGGAATGTCACTGCTCAGGCAACTGCCCTTAGGCCCTAAAGAAATTGCAGGCCCACAATAACCCCTAGGTAGCCTCTGTTTTGTCATCTTCTTGGGGTTAACTTACTTGGGTCAGTTTGTCTGGCTTGGTTGAGACACGGAGTTGTGAAAAAAGACCCTTTATCTCCCGTGTGAAGTCCTCACCTTCTGAAAGAGGAAACAGCTGCTGAATGTTATACCTCCAATATGAAACTATTCATGCAAAACCCAGTCCTCCAAGAAGGTGCTCTCGAGAGGGCCCTGATCGGCCAAGAGAAAGCATCTCCAGAGCCTTCTCTGTTGTCCCAGGTCATTGTCTCAACCACAGCGCTGCCAAAGCTTCAATGAGGCAAAGGCACTTGCTGCACAGTGCCACCACCATAATCACAAAGTAAATGAAGACTACCGAGGGCCTTTTCTGCCTCTCAAATGTTTTGCAAGGGGCAGCACTCTCATTGGGAAACACCCAACACAACAGTGAAGGCTCCATCCTCCAGGCTCTCTGAGGACCAAGATAGTACAGAACTGAACATTTATTCAGGGGCACTGGGGAAGGGAGGGAACAGGGCCTAAAGCCCCTAGGGCTGTGTGGAATGAATGCTAGAAATCTCAGCCCATGTATTGTCATGTGAAACTGGCCAACCAGTTAAAAAAACAACACTGACACAGCTGTTCTTACACCCAGCTATAAACATCTGCCTGCAGTGGAGCCTCAGAGAATTTAAAATGATGTTAAAAGCCAACTGTTTGTTCATTATGCATGCAGCACCATATGCTCACACAACAGAAAAAGCTGCTAGATGCTCACGAATTTCTACGCTTGCACAACAAAGGCTAGAATCCAGATTTAGTACAAGTGAAAATACTTTGCTAAAGCATTTGTACAAACAGAGACACCCCCCCCCCCCATTAATGTTTGATGTAAGGAAAGCTTCGGCAGAAAAGTGCTTCCCTCCTAAGCAGATACCTAACACAATATGGACTGCTAAACTGGCAGCCTACAGGCTGGATTCTCCAGGAGAGGATGCCAACTGGCTATGGGGGGGGGGGTCTTGAAAGGGAGAGTAGAGGGAATGCTCCTTTCCCTTCCTGGCACCACTGCTGCTTTTCATTAGGATGCAACGAACACATAAAGCTTTCCAGTTGTACTTATTGTGACCAGACTGTATGGGACATATAATATAGAGAGAATTCTATGAGTATGACAGGTATGGTTGCTGAGCAGTCAGTCCTTACTAATCTAGTCATTAGGAGTGCAACTGGAGAGTTATGCAACTCCCACTGCCAATCCTTAAGGGCAGCAAAGTCAATGAAGACAAAGCAAAAAGAAACAAAAACTGGACTGGTCACCTCCTGACCACTACCCTACAAAGTCTCTTCTGAGCACTGTAAGTACAGTCACCTTCCCGTCACATGCATCCTTGTTTCCAACGTTACATCTAACTAAGCTGACTTTGTCTTTCAAAGGGGAGAAGGACCTCCTACAGTGTCTTTCAAAGTCAGGCATGCTGGATGAGATTCCCCTGGGGCACTTACCAGGACTTCTGGCACAGGCCAACTAGGCTCCTAACAATGGTCCTCAGACTCCTACTGACTGGGGATCACATGTCATTTGAGACACAGGAATCAGATTCACAGGCACTCTCTGCCAGGGACCCGTGTAATAGCTAACTATGTAAGAGAGTTTATATGAAAACCAAGACAGCCATGGAAGCCAGTGTGGCACAGTCTGTTGGACTTGGATCAAGGACACCCAAAGTCAAAGCCATAACACGCACTCAGTGTACCAGTCATTGCTACTCAACATAACCCACTCAGGTTTGTCTTCAGGAAAAAACAATATGGCAGATCTTATCTTGAGGTCATTAGAGGAAGCATGGGGTATGAATGTAATCACTAAATGAGTGATACAAACAACAGTAACTAACAACGTGATTTTGCCAAGGGCATCCATAAAATGCCCTGCAGAAGATGACGTGCATGGAGTACATACTCAATTAATGCCCTGTGCTTCCTCTAAAATTGCAGACCTGGCCACTGGGAGAACAGAATAATGGCTCAAAGGACCCTTAATCTGATTCCCTCAGTCTTTTCTTCTGGTGTTTTTCTGAGCTGCTCATGTATTACTGCTGCACACTTACTAACCAGTGAACAAATTATCTCGTCATTCAAATAGTTTAAAAGAAAGCTGTCAACTCTTACAAGTTGGAATTCTCATTACCTTCCTTTTCATCCTCTTCATCATCACAAAATTCAGCTAATGAAAACGCTTCTTTGAGCTGTTCCAACTCTGCCTTTAATGCATCTAACTCTGCTCCAGAGAGTGTGCCAATAACAGACTTCACCTGAGCAAGGGAAAGAAAGCCACAAAAAGAACCACGAATGCTTCAGCAGAAATGCTTCATACTGGGCATGAAAAGTAAGGCTGCAGTAGTGATTACAGGCTGACTGCTGAAAGCAATTTCCATTTTGACAAAGGGGGCACAGCATTTGCATGCTCCCCCCCCCAGGTAATATGAGTATGAAGCTTTCTATATATCATAATTCCATTGACCAATAGCTTTGCCAGTCAGTGCAACAAAGACAGAGCAACCTTTTATTTAAGCACACAAAAGGGATGGGAAACATGGGAGGCTAGGAAGCCATTTTTCTAGCTTTTGCCTCATTATTATTTTCAGTGGATGATGCTTTGTGCGATCAATATAAGGGGTCCATCCCTCGAGCATTTACAAAGGTATATATCTTTATTCCTCCTCAGCTGTAAAAAGTAAAATGCTCAGTGTTATTACCTTTAATTCACTCTCTCTGGAAAGCATCTCCAAGGCTTCCAAATGAGCAAGACCCTGAAACTCATCAAAGAGTAGACCATAATGGGCTTTCGTCTCTGTAGCCATGGAAACCTCAGTAGCTGTCCTCTGTTCTTCTTTCTCCTTTGCCTCTCTCAAGATCTGCAAATGGAAAAACTGGAGTGTTAACAAGTGCTGGGTGAAAAGCGGAATGGCCTAAAGAATTCTGCCTGGAGCATCTCGTGTTCTGAAACAACAGGGATCCTTTCCCAGGAAAATGACATTCTCAGGGGGAATGTGGGAGTCTGGAGGAAACTATTACCTGAGAAAGTGTGGAATTCCTGTTCATCAGACCTTTTGTCTTCTTAAATCCAGGGTCGCCTTCAGCTATCACATCCATAGTCTTCTTACCAATGAACTCTAATGCATCCAGACTCCCACTAATAACGGTCTTTCCCTAGAAAACATACATTCACATTTGAGGAAGAATGTAACACAGAATTAGCCCCTGAGGAAAACACAGACAGCCCCCCCCCAAAAAAAATGTATAAGTACCATGCACACTGGAATCTATGGAGGCCAAGTACTTCAACTGCAGGATGCCCTTTCTTCACTATCCCCATGAAATAAGATACACGCGCAGATTACAAGAAATAATGACGGCATGCTATTACTTTATGTTATATGTGAAAAATCCAAAGCAAGAGAAAATATTTAACTGTGTGCTGTAAGAAGTGGATAAACCTGAATGCACTGCAATTTCTCATTTTGTTCTAGGGCAGCTGTGATCAGCCTGACATTTAAGACCAATATGGAATAAGCAAAGAAAGACAACTTCAACACGCAGAAGAATATACACTTGAGCACACAGCCAGAGTTCAGCTGCTCCTACCCTTCCTCTGAGAGTCTGAAGAAATTTAACACAGTGTTTAGAAAAGAAAGGTCAACAAATGAAGCCCAGGGAATTTCTCAGCGACAGAAGTCGCTACATCAAGAAAGGGTTTTTTTCTCCTCCGCATCTTTTAACTGATACCTTTTAAGTGCCACCATTTGCAATGAATGGTAAGTAGCACATGTCTTTTCATAATATATGCACACACTCTCAGGCTATCCCATTCCACTCCAAATAAACATTAAATCAAGCCCAAAAAGCATCCCAGAGATTGTTGCTCAGGCCCTAAACACAGCAGGAAGTCCACCTTCAGGAAGAAATGCCAAAAGCCATTTAAATTTCCACTCTGCAGTTGAGAGTTTCCACCATAACATATGAGGCTAAGAAGCTTTTTTCTTAATATGCACGTACATCACAGACTTAATAATCACAAATAAATCAAAGGCATAATCAGCAGTCATAAATAACTCAAAAGTCCTAACTGACCACTCAACTGAACATGGGCTGCGGTCACATGGAACATTAGCCACGCTAGAGAGACGGAAGATAGGCGGATTTTTTGGACGCGATCTCACCGCCACATCTGGGAAGTGTAGAGCTCCCGTGGCTCACCCGAGGCTTCCCACCGAAGATGCGGGGTAAAAAACTACCCTGTTTCCCCGAAAATAAGACCTACCCCCAAAATAAGCCCTAGCAGGATTTCTATGCATTTGTGGTATAAGCCCTAGTGTGTCTTCTTGAGAAAAAATAAATATAAGACAATGTCTTATTTTCGGGGAAACGCGGTAGTACCTCTGAGGTACTAGTTTCCGGTAACCGCAGGGCAAGGGCGGGCGTTTGATCGCATTTCTGGTGGCATCCGGCGTCCACCCATGTCCCCTTGCAAAAAGGTTTTTTTCCCCCCTAGTCTCCATGGATGCGCACAAGTACCCAACGGAGCATGCGCATACTTTGGCGTACAGAAAAAAAATACCCATTTGCCGCACCGCGCCGCTTCTTTGCCGCACCGCAAGATTGTCCTGTGATCGGCACCTCCCCCCTACCCACGGGACCTCCACGGAACCTCCACCGGACGTCTGCTCGCGCAACCGCGCGTTACTTTGCCCCGGGGCAAACAGCCACGCCTCCCCCCCGCGATATCCGGCCCGTGTGACCGGGGCCATGATATACCAACTTCAATTTGAAGAGTGGAACAAAGGCGTAATGCTAAAGCGCAAAAAAAAAAGAGAGGCCAAAGCACATTCCTGTCTTACTGTGTTCTGAACGGCGGTAGAGATGGTGGAAAACATCCCAAAAGCACCAGTAATGGATGGTGAAGGATTTTCTGGGTCTCCTTTGCAGTCACTGGCTATTGCAGAATTCTGGCATTCTGAAATTAAAGAAGCCATGTGATTTGAAGGGTTAGAAATGCTGGTATCTCAACAGAAGAGCATGCTCTGCTAACAGATACTGGCTGTCATGTGGTTCAAAATGTGTAGTTTAGTTTCAAAAGGAGCATGTGTAAAAATGCCCATACTAAATCTCAGCTCTCTGTTGTGGAAACAGTGGCTTTCCATTCCCTTATGTTTTCCATTGCTGGAAGGCACCTCAGCCACTTGAAGACGGGAACAATTTTTCCCAACTTCCCTCTTCCCACTATACCACCACCCCAGGGTTTTAACTAAGGGTAAGATCTCTTCCATTGTTTTAAAATTTATTTACGCCCCACTGTTATCCCCAGGGGGGAACCCAACTATTCTTACATCATTCTCCTCTGCTTCACTTAATTACGCTACCAACTTGTGAGACAGTTTAAGCTAAGAGTGTGTGACTAGCTGAAGTTCACTCAGACAGCTTCCACTGCACACTTTGTATTTGAACTGGGGTTTGCCAAGTCCAGCCTTTTAACTACTGCACCAGCTGGCTCTCAGTTTCTACTTGACCATCTGCATCTAGCCTGAAGACTGTTAAGAGGAATATATTAGGCTGCTAGATCTTCTGGGTTTATGTGCTTTTATGCTTTGGGGTTTTATTAGCTGGGCTTTTAAATGGCTTGATTTTACCTTGTTTTATTTTGTGAACCATCTGAAGAGGAAGCATATAAATGTTTCAAACAAATAAGAAAGCTTAAATAAAACAAATATGCTGGCCAGAATCCCAAGAGGTTGGGTGTGCCCAGGCATTTGTCATGCCCAATAGGATCTGTGAATACTAAAATAAAAAAGCAAGCTATTATGTCATAACAAATTACTTTGGAAGGTTCCCTCATTTTCAGTAACAGTTGTCCTGTGGTAGTGACGTCTACCCAAGAACCATAACTTTTGGGCATACAACACTAGTTATGTGGTTCTTTGGATTCTAGACATTTTGTATGATTAGGACCAAATGCAATAATCTGATGGACATCAAGATCAGGCACAGGATGCCATTTGCAGCATAAAGCACAGGCACAATGTTCTACACTCTAATCCACACCGCTTCCTCTTATTTGCCCTCCTATATACTGGATCCTGCTCCACCTCCTGGCACAAGACTAAGTGTCAGTTTCCATGCGTTGAAGATATTTTCCTTGCATGCAAAACCTCTACCCTCATTCTTGGATCAGTTTATAGTATTAATTGCAACTGCCATTCCTCACAGAGAAAATATGCATATTAATCTTAGATAATAGAACAAGGGGGAAAAGGCAAGTGTCCTGGAGAGCCTGTAAGTAAAACACACACAATGGTCAACACCCTATTCTCCGGCAATACCCAACAGAACCCCTAGAAGTAAGAAGTAACAGTGTTAAAATAACACCATCAATCACAGGACCACAAGCAACAAACTTCAAGAAGCATTTTTGTTTTTTGTTTTTTAATAAAAACTGACCTTCTGTAACATTTTTGGCCTCAGAAGACAATTCACTAGGGCTGGGGATCCCAAGGGATGTCTCTGCTTTTTCAATGACATTTGAGATTCCATGACCTAAAGAAAACAGAATTATTATTTTTGTCCCAAGTGAAAACAAAGTATTTCGCCAAGTAAACAGAGGCCAAGCCAGAAAGATGAATTGCTCAGGGATGCATAGTGAAATTGAAAAAGTAAAGAGAAACCTATAAAGGCATTGTCCAAGCTAGCCATCATTGCTGCAAGTTGCCAGCGGAAAGCACGGATGGTCTGGGGTCTTCCTTTCCACAGAGCTCTGCTCATGGAAGAGAAAGGAAGAAGTGATTTCACCTCCTTCTCCTTCCACAGTGTAGCAGCTTAACTCATTTGGCTACTAGTGCCTATCCTGGATGCAAGTATAAAGTTTACAAAGGTCAGAAAGAGCTCCAGTGGGGAGGGGGAAGAGCCCAGAATTTTTGTGCTCACAGGATCAAATCCTTTATGTCTGAGTTTGTACCATTTTTTTATACCTTTGATCCCACTGTCCTGATTATTTTGCTTTTACATTTCCCACATAGCATTTTGTATTTGCCACAGCTAAACTTCTAAAAGCCAGGGGAGACTTGAAATGAAAAAGAGCATTTGACTTGGATTGTAAGGAACATTGCTAGCAAAATTTTAGCAGGACTTACCTACTGTAGCCACTGTAGCAGAAGCAGTTGACAGTAAATTCTTTCCCCAGTTCCCCCAGTATCCCCATCCTGTTTGTGATTGCTTGATAGAACTAGACTCCTTTAAGAAACAAAAATAAGGAGATGCCTGACCTATCAACAATATCTATGAAATTCAAACACATTTTTACTGTTAGGATAACATGTAAATAAAAATTAATTTTGTTTCTAACCCACTCCATCCCCAGGGCTTGGAATTTCATCTCAATAAATCAGCAGGAGAGAAGACCTAATAACAAATTTCTAAAAACAGTTTTGTTTTGGTTTTAGATCACACCTAACCTCCGACAAGGTCTTTTACTTCTACTGGAAAATACTTACATTAACACTTTGATGAGTCTCAAGGGAGAACTGGAGAGAGCCACACAGCCTCTCTGGAAGGCCTTGCTATTTCAGCTTATTTATTCATTCACTGTACACGTAATTATTTCTGCCAGCAGGTGCTCAAAGTGACACACATCATTTAAAAACATAAAACTGATTTAAATACCAATAAACTTTGCACACAGATAACTAAGAGCACCTGCCTGACTTGGCTACTTTTAAAGGTCGTAATGAATATACATGCCTGGGTTGGGAAATTACAGATTTATGGTGCTCTGGCATCGACGTTGTGCAGAGTCCAAGCTGTTCAAGGTTTTGTAGGTAAAAAAAACCACATGCATGTTGAATTGTGTAAGGAAGGTAAGTAGTAAATCATCTATATTACACACTTTCAAAACTCAGTTTCCAACAGAGTCACATATATGCCATTTCATTTATTTGGCAAGTCATTAAGGTAACCCCATACGAAGTATATTAGAGGAGTTAACTGTCCCGTCCCAAAACTTCTGTCTCAATACAGAAGCTAATGTCTGCCCAAAAGCAGGTAGACCACCACAGAGGTTACGGTACTGGTTCCCATTCATTGACCAGGGAATAATGACTGCTTTCCCAGGTCTGGAGAGGAAAGTTCTCTTCCTCTCCAAAATGGTTCAGCTGCTATTGCTACCTCATACATGAAAATCTCCCGGAGGAGTGGGATTCAGAAACTGAGATACAGCCAAGCAGCCTTCCCTCTACCACATCAGCAGTGATTTGTTTATTTAGAACACACATACTCTGCCTTTCAAAATAAAGTCCTGAAGGAAGTAGCAGTGCTGGTCATCCGTCTTTCATCAGCCTTTCCTCTCAATACTTTCCCCAGGGCGCTCTATTAACATGTCACTGTTTAGAGACAGGCACAGTTCTCCAGAAAGCAAACAGGCAACAGATTTCTGTTTCCTGCACAAGAATAACAGCGGCAGCCTGCAACCATGCTCTCCACAGTGGTATCAAACTATTTTAACAAACCCAGCTGAAGGTCTCATTCTTGCTTCCTTTGTAGCCCAAGCTTCCATACATTTTTGGCTTCAGCTGAACCACTCCCCTCATAGTTTTACTTTGTTAATTCTTAGGGATGGTTTTTGATCTTGATGGGTGAAGACAGTTCACCCAAAGTTGTCTATGTCAGGTCTTCCCGCAGAGATTCTCATAACAATGGGCCTTGATCAGGCCAAAGCCCTTGTTAAATAAAGGGTACTGGATATAGAACAGCAAGAGGACGTAAATAGAGCCCCCAACTTTTTGGTGCTGGAGAACACTAAATATGTGGTGCCTCAGGCTGTTTACCTTTTGCTGTTAGACCACCCATCCCATCTCAGGGCTTTTTCTATGGCTAGATGTAATGTCCTCCCCTCCGCAGTAGTGGAGGGGAGATATAGAAAGATTCCATTCTTAGAAAGGGTTTGCCCCTGTGGGGATGGGAAGATTGAGAAAACTGAGCACATCCTGCTATACTGCAGTTTCTACCAGGAAATTCCGGCAAAGTTTACCTTTGCTTGGTAGGTCTTTGGCCTGTTCTATTCCAGTCACTGAAGTTACTAGGAAGTTTCTATCAGGTGCAAAGACTCAGATCACATTTTCTTGTGCCAGATTTTTTGTGGCAGCTTGTAAAATTCGCAAGGAAGCAAATAAGGGGTGCAGTTGAATTCTAATAATTAGATGCAGTAATTTGTAGTATTTGTTTTATTTTAAATTTATTTATTTATATTTATATTTATTTATATTTACATTTATATCCCACCCTCCCCGCCATTCGGCAGGCTCAGGGCAGCTAACAACATATATAAAAATACATTAAAATTCCATTAAAACTGTCAATCAATATAAAATCATACAACTTATATTAAGAGATGGCGAATTTAAACTTTTAAAATTGTATACTGTATATTTATATGATCTTGAAGTAATGCCTTAACTGATTTCGTGCTGTTCTTGAACCGTATTAACAATAAACTGAACTGTAACCCAAACTCAAAACTGTGAATATTAGTAATGCACTGTACGGATGGATAGATGGATGGAGTGAATGTAAAATTCAGAGAAAGACTTAACAGATCCACAATGATAACGTTGCAAAGCACCCCCAAATCTTGCTATGAAGGGAATAAGATTCAAATATAGCAGAACTTAGTGACAGTGGGTTAAGCACAAATACCTGAACTTTCTGGTCTAATGCCTCTTGCATAGCAGAAGGCTCAGATGTTTTGGATTCGGGTCTTTTCCGTGTCATAGCTGCTGGTTCTGCTTCCACATCATCAGTCTCAGTGGGTCCAGTATCCTCTGCCTTCTGATCATTTTCATCAAGTGCACATGTATCCTCCTCCAAGGACTTGTTATCCTTCTGGGACATGGTTGTAGCCAATGCTAGAGTTAAAATGCTTACAATTGATAAGAGCACTTCAAAGTGGCATATAATCTACCATGCTTATCCACACAGTAATGTTTGAAGTAAGGTTTCATTTTTGAAATGGGGCATATATATGGTTATAATAACCATATATAACAACCTAGTTAATGATTTCTAGATCAAATCAAACCTGAACTGTCCCTAGAAGTCAAGATGACTAAACTGAGGCTATCATACTTTGGTCACATTATGAGAAAACAAGAGTCACTGGAAAAGACAATAATGCTAGGAAAAGAGGTCCTCAGTCTGCAAGACCTGAGCAAGGCTGTTAAGGATAGGATCAGGGGTCATTTCCTGCAGGAGCACACAGGAGCGGAGCTCCGGCAGTAAAGAGCCCAGGGGGCGGGCACATGCTACAAGCCCCACCCCCTGCTCCCAGCAGCATATTCAGCAGCATTATTCCGTCAGAGCAAGAAGCAGCCAGGTAAGTTGCAGTGCCCCCCCCAGCCCCCCGGTCCAAAACAGTCCAGTGGCACCTTTAAGACCAAGTTTTATTCAGGTACAAGCTCTCCCTCCTCTGCGAGGACAGATCTGCACGTCCCCCCCCCCCCAATAGCTAGCAATCCAAAACAGTCCAGTGGAGCCTGAGCGGTGGGTGTTGCCTTCTGACACACTTCCGGTGAGGTCAGGGGGTGTGGCATATGCAAATAAGTTATGCTAATGAGTTATGCTAATGAGCTCCTGCACCTCTTTTTCTACGAAATGATCCCTGGATAGGATGTTTTGGAGGCTGCCATGAGGTGGAAGCAGCTTGAAGGCACTTAGCACACACAGAGCCAATCATTTGACTAATATAAAGATTCAGCTCTGTTTACCAGTTCATCTCTAACTGTGAGCAAGCGTGAAAGGATGTTTGAGAGAAAGGTGTAAAGAAGGCTGAAGAATATCAGATATTCTACAGGTGTTGATGAAAAATAAGGAGGAAACTCTCTAAGACAAGCAAACCAAAAGTGAGGATGAAAGAAAAAATAATGAGGCCAGTTTTGGGCTGAAAAATGGGGAAATTGTGAACAGGTGTAAGAGGTTGTTCTAAAAAAGACCCTAAAACCACAGAACTGTATAAAGATTCTAAGGAAGAAGGCACAGTTGGACTTCACCCACTGCATCCTGAAACTGAAACTGTGCATGACACCAACTCCCAAGTCATCAATTAATATTTCATCCTCCTTTTTTGGCCACCCAAAAGATATGAATGTGTGAGTAGATGAGATATGAATGAGTGATACTCTCCTGCTTTAAAAAAAATGGTAATATTCTATGCAAAACTTTATCAGTATAATTCTGAACATCAGTTAAAGGTTATGCTCACAGTGAATAAATCAAAAAATAAGTCTTCATGTTCATTTGTTTGCCTATTAGATCCCAAACTTGTTACATGTTTTTTGTGGCAAAATGTGAAAGAGGGAGTGGTAAAAAGACATGTGTGTGCTTGCGTCTATGGGATGAATCCCAGGACTAGCATCTTGTTTACTGCATGGCTGCAAGTCTTGAGCAAGCCAGTGCTCCTGTTGGATGCAGGGGTGAGCTCCGGCTAGTATCATTTCGTATTTATAACTATAGAATCCCAAAAATGGAAGCTATTGGTGTTTATACATACATAGTAGGCCCACTGTTGGTTCAGAGTATTCATAATAGAACTATGTGGAGCACATTTTTGAAGACTGGGTTAAACAAAAGGGAATTAAACATTCAAAAGAAATATTGTGTGAATGGTGTGATTAAAGGCAGTGGGATGCCTTCTGAAGAGTTTCAACATGGGTGAATCCCAGAACTAGGATCCTTTAGTGTTTGAGGGCTGAAACCCAGGAACAGGATCCCTTTGGTGTATAGAGGCCCCGGTCACATGGGCTGGATATCGCGGGGGGGAGGCGTGGCTGTTTGCCCCGGAATGAACTACCGCGTGACCGCCGGATCAAACGTCCCGCCGATGTCCCGTGGTTCGGGGGGAGGTGCCAATCATATGTCAATCCTGCGGCGGGGGGGGGGTTGTGGGTTTTTTTAACTAAACTGTGCGCATGCGCCGTTGGGTGCTTGTGCGCATCCCGTGGAGACTTTGGGGGAAAAAACCTTTTCACGACGGGACATGGGCGGGCGCCGGATGCCACGAGCTACCTCTTTGATCTGTAACATGATCAGACGCCCGCCCTTGCCCCGTGGTTTCTGGAAACTAGTACCTCGGAGGTAGTAGTTTTTTACGGCGCGTCTTCAGCGGGAAGCCTCGGGTTCGCCATGGGAGCTCTACGCTTCCCAGATGTTGCAGTTTGATCGCGCCCGGAAAATCTGCCTATCTTCCATCTCTGTAGCGTGGCTAATGCTCTGTGTGACCGCAGCCATAATTTGCACAACATCCTCTGTGAAGGACAACATTTGCAGCCATCCTCTGTGAAGGACTGTTATGGGACAGTTTGAAAAATGATTGTAAGAAATTATAAACTGCAACAATTAATGTAGCTAATGAGAAACAGAAATAAGAACATGCCAGGTCTGATGACCTAGTTAAGACAGCAACTATTTACTCAACAAAAGTTAAAACACAAGGAGTTGCAATTGTGCCCCCACTATATAAGGTTTAAAGAACAAGCTACAAAAACAGCAGCATGAACTTGTGGCTTTTATATAAGAATAGGAGGATGTGGATGGGGTGAAAAACCTAGCTTGTATCCTGATGATCAGGATTTAATAGATAGCATTCTGGCAATAACAAATCAATCCATAACTGTGTAATATGCTGCAGGTGATGGAAGAGATACCATCTCCATCTCTATTCAGAAAATGAAGCAAAAGGGGAGAAATTTGGACAATAAGAACAAAAATGTTTGAAGACGGTCAGAGAACATTTGAAAATGGTAACAAAAAACGGGATGAAGAACAGCAACAGAATTTAGTGAAAAATAAATTAAAAATCTGTTACAGATCAAAGAGGAATAAGCAATATGCTCATGATTTCTGATCAGATAATAGATAGAAGCCTTGTTCACATGCTACAGTGAACACACAGAGCCTGCATGTACATGCTTATACCTGTTTGTACGAAACAGCCAACATGTGTTATTTACAAACAAAACCAAGGAATAGTACCTTGTGAGGTTCCAATCAAACGTTCAGCCGTAGATCCACTGAATGTGAGAACTACTCAATGCACGTTTGAAGAAAAATAAAGCATATACTCTACACAAGTTGTATGTGTACTCCCTGTAACTTGTGAACAAGTCTTATGTTTGGAATAGGCATTGAGTCCATACAAAATAGTAGTTAAGAGACTCCAACAAATGTGCACCTGATGTAATAAAATAGCTTCTTTCTTTTGTTACTTGAAGAGTTAAATGTAAGATTACAAACCAAAAGGGGGCTAACTAAGGAAAAATCTCTGAAAAAGTGACCAAAAGAAGAAAGGGTTACAGGTTGAAAAGGCAAACATATATATAGATATGACTTTCAATGGCTTCTCTGGGTAATCTGACATCTACATAAGAACATAAGAGACGCCAATGTTGGATCAGGCCAAAGGCCCATCCAGTCCAACACTCTGTGTCACACAGTGGCCAGAAATACCAGTGCCATCAGGAGGTCCACCAGTGGGGCCAGGACATTAGAAGCCCTCCCACTGTTGACCCCCCTCCCCAAGCACCAAGAAGACAGAGCATCACTTGCCCCAGAGCCCCTATCTATACCTTGTGGCTAACAGCCACTGATGGACCTCTGCTCCATATGCTTATCTAATTCCCTTTTGAAGCCGTCCATGCTTGTAGCCGCCACCACTTCCTGTGGCAGTGAATTCCATGTGTTAATCACTCTTTGGGTGAAGAAGTACTTCCTTTTATCCGCTCTAACCCGACCGCTCAGCAATTTCATGGAGTGCCCACGAGTTCTTGTATTGTGAGAAAGGGAGAAAAGTACCTATTTCTCTACATGCTCTATCCCATGCATAATCTTATAAACCTCAAGCATGTCTCCCCTCAGTTGTCGTTTCTCCAAGCTAAAGAGCCCTAAGCGCTTTAACCTTTCCTCATAGGGAAAGTGTTCCAACCCTTTTATCATTCGAGTTGCCCTTTTCTGCACTTTTTCCAAAGCTATAATATCCTTTTTAAGGCGTGGTGACCAGAACTGCACACAGTATTCCAAATGAGGTCGCACCATTGATTTATATAGGGGCATTATGATATTGGCTGATCTGTTTTCAATACCCTTCCTAATAATCCCCAGCATAGCATTGGCCTTCTTTATTGCAGTCACACACTGTCTCGACATTTTCAGTGAGTTATCCACTACAACTCCAAGATCTCTCTCTTGATCAGTCTCTGCCAGTTCAGACCCCATCAATGTGTATTTATATTTAGGATTTTTGGCTCCAATGTGCATCACCTTGCACTTGGCCACATTGAACCCCATTTGCCATGTTGACGCCCACTCGCCCATCCTTGACAGATCCCTTTGGAGTGCCTCACAATCCTCACTGGTTTTCACCACCCTGAACAACTTCGTATCATCCGCAAACTTAGCCACTTCACTACTTACTCCCAACTCCAAATCATTAATTAACAAGTTAATGGTAACAGGATGTGTTGTTCAGTATTTCAGTTTCTTGGAATAAGATACTCTGTTTTTAGAAAGTAGGTGGGCCAGGTGTGGCTTTACCCAGCATGCCTTTTAAAAAAAAGAATTTTATTAGTTTATATAAAGAAAAGGGGAAAGGGGAAAAGAGGGGAAGAAAGAAAATAGACAGAAATATACAAAATTCCCATTTAGCATTTTGCATGCATGTCTTCTCATTACAATTTCACAACTATTTCATAAGTCATTCTTATTATTCTTCACTTAATCATATTCTCTCAATACCTGAGCTAAAATTTAACCAGTCATAAAACACCCTCCCAGCATGCCTTCTGACTGGAGATTTGAATGGCTGTGCAGATTTCTAAAAATCTTGCTTTGGCAACAGCTGCCATCACAGCCCAAGGATCTTCACTGTGTGACTAAAAGTAATCTTCAGCAGCCACTTTGTAGGTGTCCAAAGGTGCCCACAAGCTCAAAAAGGTTGAGGATCCCTGTGCTGAGTGCTGTACAGAATGCTGAGGGCAAGTGGACAGAGCATAGTTCAATTAGGAGAGAAGTAGCTGACATTTAGGAGCTGCGGTGGCTCAGTGGTTAAGACGCTGAACTGCTGGCTGTGGAAGGTCAGTAGTTCAGCAGTTCGAGACCCGGGTGCCGCATGATGGAGTGAGCTCCCGTCTCTAGTTCCAGCTCCTGCCAACCTAGCAGTTCGAAAGCAAGAAATTGCAAGTAGATAAATAGGGACCACTTCGGTGGGAAGGTAACAGCGTTCTGTGCGCCTTGGTGTTTAGTCATGCCGGCCACATGACCACGGAAACGTCTTCGGACAGCGCTGGCTCTTCGGCTTTGAAACGGAGATGAGCACTGCAACCCTAGAGTCGGACTCGACTGGCTTTCGAGCAAGGGAACCTTTACCTTTACCTTAGCTAACATTTAAATGACTTTTTCAAGAGGCATGAAATGTTGTTTTGGTTTATCCAAGGAGCGCAGGAAAGTGTTTGATAAATGGGGCAGTTCTGAGCATTCAGAATATGAGAATACAGCTAAAGGGACTGCCACTGAATGTCCTGCTTTAAAACCCAGGCTAGGTGAGACCAGGGCTGCCAAAAGATGTTATTCCTCTCTCAGCCCCATCCGTTAAGAGGTATCCATCATCTTTACAGAATCAGGGCCCACCCACTTGTGAGATGAATTCCTGAGCATCTGATGCATTACTGTCCATGTCAAAGTCCAGTCAGGGGTGGGGGGATTCAGGCACAACACGCTTAAAAATCATCATGCCTAGTGTGCCACTCAAACTAGCAAGCAGACTAGGGCACTACAGGGAATAACAATAACATATTCAAACACGAAGTCTGAGTCCAGTGGCACCTTTAAGACCAACAAAGTCTAATTCAAGGTATAAGCTTTCATGTGCACGCACACTTCTTCAGATATCAGGTTTCTGAAGAAGTGTGCTTGCACACGAAAGCTTATACCTTGAATTAGACTTTGTTGGTCTTAAAGGTGCCACTGGACTCAAACGTTGCTCAGCTGCTTCACCCCAACACGCCTACCCACTTGAATCTAACCAAACACAGTGACTTGGCTGGCTCGTAGATGGGGCGACAGTGAGATGAGATACAATCTTCATTTGACATCTATTTCGACGGGGTGGGGAGACAGGTAGTATTCCCCCCACACACCAAAATATAGCATGTTGAAGCTTTTGAGCCACTATTTCTCATTCGGACATACAATTTGCATGTGCAAATTAGAAATATATTATAGATATCTGTGCATTTAAAAAAAATAGGGACAAGAAGCCTTCTCCCGCCCCCCTCTTTGGAGTCTTACCGGCGAGGCAAGCTCCAGCCAGGCCCTCTTTCTCGCCAATGACAGCCTCGGCCACGTCTCACGCGCACGCGCAAGCCCCTAGCGCGTACATACTCAGCCGTTCCTCCACACCACAAAGACGATCGGAAAGAGAGGAACCAAGCCGGAAGAACGCCATCCTGACAGCGGCCGCGTCGCTCTTAAAAAATCGCATCCCGTAGGGTAAGTCGCGCATGCGCAGTGAACTGGAAGGGTAATCGAGGAGAGATCGGCGGGGTAAACAAAGCGACGGTAAGACGGGCGGTGTGGGGGGGGGCATTGTTTGGTGAAGTGGCTAGAATAAGCTTTTTTGTATGCAATTATAAGTTGTCGTAAGCGTGAGTGACGCGGTGAGTGGGATCGTGATCAGGGTGCAAAACCGTGACGTCACTTTATGGGAGGGAGGATATTATCATGTGAGAGTACTAATAATACTTTTTACTTCTGCCTGGCTAAGCACAAGGGTGTGTGTTAGCTGTGGTGAAAGGTTTAACACCGTGCAAAGTTGTCTGTTTCGTAGTGACAAACACCTCCCACCTCCCACGGAATGGTGATAGGGTTGGGGCTGCCTTTGAAAATCACTCAGAAAGGAACAAGATGTCTCACAACTTTCTGCTTGTCTCTGAAGCTTACAGCAATGTCATGGAAAGACTACCATCTCCAGTCTTTCATCGAATTAAAAATCCACTCAACAAAGTATAGCTGATGAGCACAACTGTGGATCCATGTTCGTGTGTTGACATTTGACTAACACTGAAAAAACTTAATGAATTGATTGCTGACATATGAGTCAAGTGTTATCAAGTAATTGTCAAACATTTAAATCATGGATTTATTAGAACACCTGATAGCAAAAACTACAGGTGATCATGCTAACAGGAAAAAGCTTTTGTCTTCCAGAGACTCTGGAAAATTCCATCATGCCAGATAACATAGAGGCCTTTATTCACCACAGAAAATGCAATGGACTTTTGGGCACTGTTTTTCTATCCCACTGTGATGACTGGATGTGCATATTTGCTTCATAATTCCTCCCAAATCCTATATCTCTTCTGAGTTCCTGTAGTTATGAACTTGTGGCTACAGTATGTGACACAGTTGGGAAGGAAAGGGTTCAATCTCTCTGAAGATTTGTCGCACAGGGGTGTCTACTCCTAAATGATGTGTGTGTTTGAGATCCTGTCTCTTGCAGGGCTTGGGAGCAACTGGTCCTCCGTCCTGACTGCATGATGCAATAAACAGTAGTCTGTTACTTATACATGGGCATTCTTGATTTCATGGCATGTTTAACAGTATTGGGTTTGGGTCAAGTAATAGGCTGTCAGTAGATCATTGTTTGCACAGTGGGAGACTGAGGTATATGGCGGCAACTGTCAGTGACAGTGTGATGTCACTTCTCAGCAAACCTGGAAGTGATGTCATGCCTCTCTAGGAATTAGCGGAAACTCTGTGGCAAAACTATTGTACAGTATCTACCCTCGGTTGAAAAAACAATTTGGGTGCATAGTATAAGAGCTTTTAAAAGAGGAAATCCCAGTTGTGCATATTCCTTTCTTCCATTTTGCCTTTATAATGATTGTCTATATACTCTTCTGAATCACTTCCAAGAAAATGAGATCCTTCTCTTCCTGTGATGCCTTGCTATCTTATTCAGTTTGGTGTAGTGGTTGAGCGCGGACTCTGAATGGAAGAACCAGGTTTGATTCTCCACTCCTCCGCATGCAGCTGTTGGCGTGACCTTGGGTCAGTCACAAGTTCTCTCAAGAGCTATTCTCTCAAGAACAGTTCTCGAAAGAGCTCTCTCAGCCTCACCTACCTCACAGGGTGTCTGAACAAACCTGAACAAACAAGTAGGCCTTGGGGCACCTCCTGACCAATAATTACCAAATAATGCACAGGGTACTTTTGGGGAGGGGCATTGATTCAAAGTTCTGTGTGGTTTCTTATAGTCAGAAGGAGCTGTAACTTGAACAAGTGTTTTGCCTTGGGGCACCTCCTGACCAATAATTACCAAATAATGCACAGGGTACTTTTGGGGAGGGGCATTGATTCAAAGTTCTGTGTGGTTTCTTATAGCTGTAACTTGAACAAGTGTTTTGCCATCCGTTTGAGTTCTGGGAATGGATTTATCTTTGTATGAGGAGGGGGAGTGCAAACCTGCATGTTGAAACTTGTGCTCTCAGTAAATTCATGTGTCCTGGAGGTACAAAGTTAATAAAGAAGAAGAAGAGAAGAGGAGATTGGATTTATACCCCGCTCTTCACTTGGAGTCTCAGAGCGGCCTACAAACTCCTCTCCCTTCCCCTCCCCACAACAGACACCCTGTGAGGTGGGTGGAACTGAGAGAACTCTGACACAAACTGCTCTTTTTCAAGGACAGCAAGTGCCAGAACTTGTGACTGACCCAAGGTCACATCAGTAGGTGCAAGTGGAGGAGTGGGGAATCAAACCCGGTTCTCCCAGATTAGAGTCCGCACACTTAACCACTACACCAAACTGGCCAAACTGAAACTGATGCCTTTCATTAAGCAAAGCTCTTTTTAGTATGCCTCCTAAGCTGGCACAACAAATATTTTTCTCCTGTGGGACAAATATGGGACTAAAGATGTGAAGGCCCAGGGGAAAAAAACAGAAAAATTCAAGGCAAAACCCCAAGGTTTTTTCCAGGGACTTTTTTCAGTTTTTCCAATGGAAAAATAAGAAAATTGGGGAGTGCTACAAAAACTATGAAATATTTTCTCTTTTAGAATGAGTCAAATGCTTTCAAAAACAGTGTGGACATGCTGTAGACATACATCGCTCTTAAATCCAAGATGCATTTCTGTACTTAGAAGGATACCTAGTCTTATGAGGGGAACATGCAGGGCTTTCATTGCTTTTCACCTGTTGGGGACAGTGTTCCCTCTAAGCTGAGTTAGTGTGAGCTAGCTCACAGTTTTTTAGCCTCCAGCTCACACATTTCTGTCTTAGCTCAGGATGGATGGCTCCAGAACAAACTAATTTATGCAGTAGCCAAATCACCTGCTCACAACTTTAATGCCAGTAGCTCACAGAGCTACTGGCTCACACGGAGAAGTTGCCACGCTGAAGACACGGATGATAGGTGGATTTTCTGGGCGTGATCACACCGCAACATCTGGGAAGCGTAGTGCACCCGTGGCTAACCCGTGGCTTGTTGCCGAAGATGCAGGGTAAAAAACCATCACATACGATGTACTAGTTTCCGGAAAACGCGGGGCAAGGGTGGGTGTCTGATCGCGTTTCCACTGGAAACCCGTGGCATCCGGCGCCCGCCCATGTCCTGTTGCAAACCAAATGTGTTTTTTTTAAAGTCTCCACAGGATGCGCACAAACGATCATGCACATGCACAAAGTTTGGCGAAACAAAAAAAAATCCCTTTTGCCACGGAAGCAGCGCGGCGCGATTGCCGGTGTGATCGTGCCATGCTGCTTCTTTGCTGCGCTGCAGACTAGCCGTGTGATCGGCACCTAACGGCCTAACCACGGGACCTCGACAGGACGTCTGATTGGGCTGCCGCACGTTACTTTGTTCCGGGGCAAACAGCCACGCTCCCCCCCCCCACATTTTCCAGCCCATGTGACCGGGGCCAAAGAAGAATTTTTGCTCACAGGACTCCACAGCTTAGAGGGAGCATTGGTTGCATACATTCTGTTGTCCTTTTGACCTGACGTGGTTGACCTTGTTGATGACACATATGCCCATAGGTTGGGTAATAAGTAGCTTATTGCCCACCTTGCTGGAGGGAAGAAAGATCAGAAGGTGGTAGAGCAGAAACTGCACCAAAGGCTAAGGGGAAAACTCTGAAAGTTCCATTAAGAATTGAGTTTTCTCTTACCAGATTTCAAAAATTAAGGTTCATGAGCTACAATAGCATAGGGTGCATCGGCTTGCAATTTTATTTTAAATATTGGTTATAATTGCAGTTTTGCTTATAGAAAACTAAGGCATTTATAACTTGTAAAGTTAATAAATCTGTGAAATGTTGCAATTTTATATGTTCAGGAAGTACAAATGATGCATGTTGGGATTAGGGTTAGTTTAGGTTTGATAGGAGAATAAGTATTGCATATATTTCAATTTCCCCCCAAATCCCCCCCCCCAAAAAAAAGTACCTAGGGGAAAACCCAGTTTACTTCTGTGGTTTCAAAATTTCTGGAAATTTTACATCTCTATTTGGGAGCAGCTGGATTTTGGCTTTCTCATGACCTGTTTATGCAGCAGGATTGCAGGTTTGTTTATTTAATTAATTTGTAGACCACCCTCCCCTATGCATAGGGCTCAGGACAGTGAACAACATTCCAGATGTGGTTAATATACTGCGGGGGGGGGGGATCTGTGCTTCAGTAGACTTGATGATTTTGCACTTCATAAAACAGCACGTATATCACTTTTAAGGAGGCAAGATAAAAAAGATACATGTCATGACTGAATGTGTGTAGCGTGGATTGTGTGTCTGTAGGTGTAGTTCAGTAAGATTTAAATATATTGTTGCGGTGTTACTTTTCAGTCTAACGGTTTCTATAAGCAGTGCATGGTTTTATTGAATTTAGCACATGGTATTTTATTTTATTTTGTGTCTTATCAGTCACAGCAGCTGTTTTTATGTAATGGTTTTGTAATAAAAATATACCATCTCCTCCACCACCCCCCACCAAAAAACAAACTTGGCAGTGAAAGATCTTTGCTTAACAGTAATAGGTTTGAACAAAAGAAAATGGGGTAAACAATTCCATAAATCAAACACTGAAGGATTTAATGGCACCATTCAGTGACCCATCTCCACTACCATTGTGCTACAGTATCCTAGGGAGTTTATGCAATTACTGTAGATAATTAATTCAGACTTTGAAGGAAATAACTGGATATTTTTCAAGATACAAACAACAAACTCAGGCTTCAGTGTCCTTTCTGAAATGTACCCAGTCAAGTATGATGAACAAAATTCATTAATTAAAATAATATAAACTTGGGAGGGAATGAGTAATATGAATGAAAGTACAGGAATTTTATTTCTTGTTTAGTGGCAGCAGCAGCCTTTTGTTATTTGCTAAATCTTCTAAAGTACACAAACTAGGTCCTGTACACCAACGAGTTGAACAAGTCTCTGCTAGGAGACTTAAAGTCTAAGGCCATGATCTTATGCAAGCTTACTAGGAGCCAATATTGTTGAATTCTGTGAGACTTCTGAATAAACATGCATAGGACTGGTCTGTAAATAAAAAACGTGAGTCAAAGGTAAAGGCACCTTTGAGAGAGGAAGAGGATTGCTGAATGAGGTGAAAGGAACCTTTCAGATTGACATGGAGTTAAAAGCCTTAAAAAAGGAGTTGGAATACAACATCATCAAGAGGAGATCACAAGAGAAAAGAAGTGCATCATTAACAGTTTCTTAAGAGAGAGACCAGGCTTTTGTCTAAATGTCTAAAGAAAGAGAGTTCCACATGGAAAAAAGACACATGGGAGACGAGACATACAGTAGAGTCTGCTGTGTCTGCTGAAGGAAGGGGAAAGGAGGGGAACAGAAAGAAAGCAAACACCATGAAGAGGAAAGTTGGAAGAGATTTCAGTTTAAGAGTTTGGGGATTACCTAGAGTCCCGATTGTTACAGAATCAATATTGTATTAATTAGTATTATAGATCTCTTAAGACTGTTAAGAAAATGTGGAGTCTTAAGTATTGGTTAAATGTCATACATCTGATACCAGTATTGAAGCAACATAATGATAAGGTTGAAGAGCTAAAAGGGACTTTGGAGGTCATGGAATCCAAGCCCCTGCTTGGAACAGGTTTTCCATCTAGTCATTGGCCAGACCTTTATCTGTTTAGCTTTTAATTTGGAAAACTATGAAGATGAATAATGCAACAAAAACAGACTGGAGAAGTGCATAAATAAATTCTCCAATCCAGATTCTGTTACTTCCGTGCATGATATTTTCCTTTTGTTCAAAAATATCAGTGAAACATCAGTAGGCAATGTAGGGATCTCCTCTTCAAGCTGAGGTAAACACAGGGGGTGGAACTCAGACAATTGTTGTGTGCCACTGACCATTAATAGACCATCATCCATGGATAAGAAATCAGCTGTTGTAACTGTGTTATTAGTCATTCTGGTAGCTGACCAAAGATGTTCAGAGTCCATCTTTTCCATATAGATACACTTATCTGCCAGCTCACTCAACTCTTCATGGTCATAGAGGGAATCTCCATCCAAGTTTTTGTTATTATCAGGCTCAGTGTTAGAAATTTGATCAGGAGTTTCAGTTGTATGCTTTCCCTCGGTAGTTCTTGGGGCTTTTTCCATAGAATTAGCAGATTTTTTAGGCCCCACTTGATCATTCCTTGTAGGGGTTATTAAGGACACCAGTGAATCTGCCAACGCTGATAAGGTTTCCTTGATGGCATTAAGCCTCAGAGTAACGTTCTTTTGTTCCATCCTATGGAAGGAGTGAGGAGAGCTTCTCTCCCATTTGGCTATCAGTTTATCCAGTGGTTTCTCAGCAGAGCAAGAAAGCTGGTGTCCAACATATGAAAAGGAGGCGTTTGCAAACCAGGTATTGCATCATTAACAGCAGGAGTTATGCAAGTTCATTAGCAACACTTAGTTCAGAGTTCTTAGCATTTCTCCTGAACAGAGCACAAATGAGTTATATTCAGTGGGTGGGGGACTAAATCTCAAACTCTAACAGTAAATATTTGAAAGGTAGCCAGAAAATCTCTCATTCTTAAAAGCAGGAGTGGTATAGTGGAATGGTTGAATACTAACTGAATTCTCTTAAAAGTAGGAGTACCAGGCCATTCAGCAGTAGTTAGATCAATATAGTGAGGATGAGTTGCAAAAGTTTGCTCAGAGAATGTTTGATTGTTTTTTGTGACTCCCACTTGCCTTTATTTATTTTGTTAGAAGCAGTTTTTAGCATAACTTGATTAATTTGTAAAAACCATTCACAATATCTGTTGCTATCTGACCTTGAAGAGCAGCTTGTTATGGAAGTCTTCTTCCAACTGTCCTTGCTTTTCATGTCAGGCATACGCCTCTTAGACAACTCAGGAGTTTTAAAATTAATATTAGCCAACTGCTTAAAAATTGAAACAGCTGTGTGAGCAGTTAGAAGACACTGGTTTGCAATAAACTTCAAGGGATTATCTTGCAGTTGTTGTAAGTCCAACTGATTATTGGAAGAAATGTTTCCCAGTTTTCTGCTTTATTTTCAAGCAAATCCTCATGACAATTGTCCAAGTCCTTGTCAGACGTAGATGCTAATGGAGAATCAACAATAAAAGACTCCTGCAGAACAGAGAATCTATTTGAAATAGGAGTAGTTGAAGCAACATGCTTATCACTTGCAGTGCTTAATGGGTTAAGCAGTTCATTGATTTGAAGTTGTTTAGAAGCCTTTGTTTGCACCTGAGTATCCGGGCTCCTCCTGCAGTGTTTTTTAGATCTTGTCATAGTGGTTGAGAGGATGATAAAATAGCAATGACCATGAGTTACAAATAAACAAAAGAAACTGAATTTTTAAAAATCAAGAGCAGTGCCAGCAGCTGCTGCTAATCAGGTGGCATCTTGGGCCCCTCTCCTTACAATGTCCTCAGAAGAGGCAACATAAGAGCCAGCTTGGTGTAGTGGTTAAGAGCAGTGGACTCTAAGCTGTAGAACTGGGTTTGATTCCCCACTGCTCATGAAGCTAGCTGGGTGACCTTGGGTCAGTCACAATTCTCTCAAAACTCTCTCAGCCCCACCTACCTCACAGGGTGTCTATTGTGGGGAGAGGAAGGGAAAGCAATTGTAAGCCACTCTGAGACTCCTTCGGGTAGTGAAGGGCAGGGTATAAAACCAATTCTTCTTCTTCATCATCATCTGATGCGGAGAGATCCTTACAAAGATCGGTATACAGCTACTTTCACAAAGAACATAGAAACAAACAGCTTATCCCAGAGGTCTGCCTCTAAATCCCCTCTTTGACTACCTGTGAACCAAGAAAACTCCTCTATTAAGTTGCTCTCTTGAAATATTGCAGGGTGGCCCAGTAAAATTAATGACATCTCTTTTGTTGAATATGTTACTAAATTTGATGTCATCCTATTCCAGGAAACTTGGTCTCAAGAAGAACTGGTTATGAATGGCTTTGCTACATACTCACGTAAAGCGATTCCTAGTGTCAAAGGGGAGACAGATGCAGAGGTCGTCTGGGTATTTGTGTGTCTATCAAGTTGTGGACATCAGTTATCAATCTTGAGTTATTGCCCTCTTATGCACAAGAATTGATTCTTAAATTTAAATCAAGGCTGTGTTTGATTATTAATGTTTATCTTCCTCCCCAGTGTCAGCAATTACTGGTAAAAGAACAATGGTCCAAACTTGAAGAGTCTATAAATAATGCTTTTGTATCCAGAAGCCTCTGTTGTGATAGCAGGAGATTTTAATGTATGAATAGGTCAAAACAGTGAGGCTAGTTACTCCCTTTTCCATGCTTTCCCCCCAGAGGTTGATGAAGCCCACCCTCTTCCTATCAGGCATTGAAAGGATCATGGCTGCAGTTTCTCAGGGCTTTGCCTTAGGCACATGACTCACAGACTTGACTTAGTCCTTTTAAATGGGGGGACTGTGGGAGATCATTTTGGGGTATTTATGTTTTTATCTAATTCCAGGGCTTCCACAATTGACTATTTTATGCTCTCATATGACTTGTTTAGCTCAGCGTTGAGTTTCCAGGTTGTGAGTTGTGTTGAAACTGACCATTTGCCACTAGCCCTGGGTTTTAAAACTCTCTGGTCAAAATGTATATGTAGATCATTAATCCTTACTACTAGTCTCTACTGAAATAAGGGCCTCACATGTAAAGTGGTCCACAAAACTTCTGAACTCTTTGTTAGAGTTGCTTGTTTCTGAGCCCTGTATGCAATATCATTATCTCCTTAATAATTGCTGACACAGTAGAAGTGGCATTAGAGGCGCATAAAGATTTGATTAAACTTTTGCAGAATTTTTTGATATACAAAGATATTAGCAGAGGTCATACCTCCTTTCACAATTCCATGTCCTGGTTTGATAGGGAATGCATTGCAGCCGAACACCTTTTGGTAGAAAAATATAGATCATACAAGGTGGGAGGGGGGGAGCTCCACACCTATCAGGAAGCGGAGGAAGCAGGAGGAGGAGGTAATTTCCCCCCCATCCTGCCGGTTCCCCCCATCTCCTCCACCCCCCCGGCTCGATCTCCCCCCCTTGGCTCCTAAGCGAGGCCTCCGGGCTGCCGGGCCTCGCTTCAGAGTCTTCCCCCCCCCGGCTCAGAAGT
>NW_015165256.1:134066-141703 GCF_001447785.1 Gekko japonicus
AGACAGGGAGCCGGAAACAGTATATCCCCGGGGGGGGGGAGAAGCTCCACGGGAGGAGAAGGAAGCAGTTGCAGGTGAGCCTTCTCCCCTGCCCCCATCCCCGGCACCCACGGCAAGGCCCGCGCCCCTCCAAGCCTTCTCCCTCCTCCCCCCCAGCACTGGCGGTGAGGCCTGAACTCGCGCCGCCAAGCTTTTCCCCTCCCCCGCTTCCCTAATGGCGGCAGCAGCAGCGAGTCCTGGCCAGCTCGCCAAACTTTCTCCCCCCCCTCGCCCCCACCGGCAGCAGCTGTGGCGAGGCCTGAGCTCGGCCCTCCAAACTTTCTCCCTCCCCCCGGGTGGCGGCGAGGGCTGAGCGGCTTACAGCCGCCGGCCGCCAAGCCTTCTCCTGCCCCTCCCCCTCCCTCCCTCCCTGGCGGTGGTGGCGAAGCCGTTCTCAGAGCGTTCCCTGCACCTGCACGGGGAATGCTCTTTTACTTTTGGGGGGATTTAAATATCCCCTCGCATATTTTTCCAAGTTTTCAGATTTTTCTTCACATCTGGGGATTGCCCCAAATGTGCAGGAAAACCTCCCTGTCCCCCAAGTGCCCCCAATGTGCTGATTTAGATATCCGCACGGAGGGGGCATGTTGGGAATTAGATATATAGATAGGGAACTGAATCAGTCAAGGCTCCCGCCAGAATGGTTTGAGTTGAAAAGGAAAGATAAAGTTTTACCCAAAATGAAAAATTGCAGGCCCAGAGAGAGGTTTGGCAGATGGAGATTTGGCCTCTAGACCACTCCCAGTTTTACTTTCCACAGGCAATGCAGTCCTGCTATCTTGTTCCAGTATAGGTTTATTAGACTGATATCCATGCTTTGCTATGGTATTTAAATTCTGTAAATCCGGTTATAATACTGATGATGTGAAATTTGAAATGTGATATTTGTTGTGGGAATTCTAATGGAGAAGATTGTAGTGTAAGAAATGAAGTGAGACATATGTATTTTCCCCCCCTCTACTGAAGGATCTCTCTCTAGACCACATTGGTGGTTCTGCCCTCAGGTGCTAGGATCACCAGGCTGTTTGGTGAGCTCACTCTGGAGCAGGCCACATAGAACTGTCCATTTAATAAGCAGTCGTCTGTTAAGTCAACTCCTGCCACCTTCCACAAAAGTGATGGCCTCTCTACTTGTGTTCCTGGATTGTTTTGCTCATATGGAGACTGTGTTTTTCTGAGCACCTCAGGGTGATCTTGCTGGTACTTGACCTGCGCAGCTCAGTGCACGGCAGGAGTACTATGTGCAAATGTCTTTGCTGCAGTCCTAAGTTGCCTCCTTCTTGTAGTGTTGGTGTATCTGCCTCGACATTTGCCAGGAGGTTTCTTGGAGGCAGTAAGAGGTGAGAGGAGTAAGGAGGAGTTGGTGTGAGGGAGTGGTGATGTGGTGAACATTTCTTTAGGTTCATGAGGGAGGCATGCATTGAAATGGGTCTTAGAAATGTCCTTTACTATCTCCCCATAAACATTCATTAGGAGTTGAATTTCTAAAAATCGCTTTATATATATGGCGTATGCTAAGGACTGCTACATCATACTGTGATAATGATTTTCTGACTATTAACTACAGTAAGTCCAAAACAGTGGTATTATGTAGCAGAAGACCTAAGCACAGATGGATAATTAGCAGAAATGTTAATGAGCAGGTGGCATGCTTTAAGTACTCCGGGCAATCTGGACAAGGGGGCGCATATAGATGTTAAACAATAGCGGGGAGAGAACAGCCCCCTGAGGCACCCAACACACAAGGGGGTGCCTCCGGGACTGCTGCTCCCCTATCACCACCCTTTGTCCACGACCACGGAGAAAAGAGGTAAGCCATTGAAGGGGAGCCCCTGAATCCCCACGTCGGCGAGACGGTGGGTCAGCAGCTGATGGTCGACCATATCGAATGCGGCCGACAGATCTAACAACAACAGCACCGCCACACCGCCTCGATCCAGATGCCGTCGGAGGTCGTCAGTAAGGGCGACCAATACAGTCTCCATCCCATGCCCCGGGCGAAAGCCGGACTGGAAGGGGTCTAGGACGGAAGTGTCATCCAGAAAATTTCTAGTTTCTCCCCTCCCCCTCTCCTCCCCCCATTTTTTTCCATCTTGAGTCTGTTGGACCCGAAAAAATTTAGGATTTCTGAAAAAGCCCAGATCCAAATACTTTGCTGGTATTGGGATCTGGGATTTTTCAGAAATCCTGAAATTTTGGGGGGTCCAATAAATCCAAACAAAAAAAGGGGGGGGAATTGCATACCCCTAGTTTTTTATATCATCAGTCATGGTATCCTTCTCAAGAGGCAGGCTAGGTTAGGAATAATAGGTATCACTTTAGCAGTTCCAGTCTTACTTGGCTGGACAATTTCCAAAAGTGGTGCTGGGGGACTACTGCTTGTTCCCGTGGTATTTGTGTTGTGGGGCCTCACAAGGATCCCTCTTGTCTCTCTCGCTGTTTAATATTTACGTGAAATCACTGGGAGAGACCATTAGATGATTTGGAATAGGTAAAGGTAAAGGTTTCCCTTGCTCAAAAACTAGTCGAATCTAACTCTAGTGTGCAGTGCTCATCTCAGTTTCCAAGCCGAAGTGCCAGCGCTGTCCGAAGACTTTTCCGTGGTCATTTGGCCGGCATGACTAAACGCTGAGGTGCACAGAACGCTGTTATGTTCCCATCGAAGCCGTACCTATTTATCTACTTGCAATTTCTTTCTTTCAAACTGCTAGGTTGGCAGGAGCTGGAGCCAGAGATGGGAGCTCACTCTGCCACATGGCACTAGGGTCTTGAACTGCCAAGCTACAGACCTTCTGGTCTGCAGCTTCAGTGTCTTAATCTCTGAGCCACCGCAGCCCCAGCGATTTGGAATAAGGTGTCTCCAATATGTAGATGACATCCAGTTCTGTTTCTCCTTAACAACTGAGTCAGGCAACTGTGGGAAATCCTTAACAGGTGCCTGGAAATGGTAATAGGATGGATGAGAGCCAATAAACTGAAGTGAGGTGCTGTTGGTCAGTGGCAAAGTTGTTCAAGGAGTCAGCCTATTTGGAAGGGGGTTGCACTCCCACTGAAGGAGCAGCTTGGGGATGCTGCTGGATTCTGGTCAGTGGCTGAAGGCTCTGGTCTCTTCCATAGCTTGTAGTGCTTTTTGCCAGCTTCAGCCAGTCATCAAAAAGTGTTATCTGGCCATGTTGATCCATGCTCTGATTACATCTGGGTTAGATTACTGTAAGGCACTCTACGTTAGACTTCCTTTGAAAAATGTCCAGAAACTTCAGCTGGTCCAAAATCCAGCAGCCGTGCTACTGTCAGGGACTGGATACAGGTATAACTATTACTGTGATCTGAAAGGTACGTACTGGTTAACCAGTGCTGGTTCATAGTGCTGGCTCTTATCTTTAAAGCTCCAAATGGCTTGAGGCCAGGGTACTTGAAGGGCCACCTCTTCATATACCGTCCAGCCTGCCAGCTGATACCTTCTTCACAAGCCCTGCTCTTTGTGCCCCTGCCTTCAGAGGAGTCAGGACGGTTTCCGTGGTGACACCTCATCTGTGGAATGCCCATCCTGTTGAAGCTTGCATGGTGCTTAGTCTACTCTCTTTTAGGTGCCAAGCCTCAACCTTTCTGCTTAACCAGGCTTTTAATTAAAGGGTAGGTATTTAACACCATTTTGTAGTCTGCTTTGACCCGTCAAACTGTAAAACTCACGTTAAGCCACTTGATGTTTTATGTTTTTATGCCATGGCTGAATTATTAATGCTTAATTAATGTAAAACCGCTCTGAGCCTCAATGAATAGGGCGGTATATAAATCGAAAAATGTATGTATGTAATTTTTATGGTTTGATATCTTTATTATGATTTGTAAGCCAGCTCAGGCAGCTTCTCTAAAAAAGTTGTGTAGAAATTTGTGGACTAAATAATAAATAAAATAATCCTTTAAATAACCCATCGTCAGCTAGATTGGATTGCCTGCTTTTTGTGCCTGTGTATCTATGTAAGAAGCAGTTGCAATAAATGATTGCAAGATTAGCTGGAGAGAAGAATTGTGAGTGACACATAGCCACTTCCCTGTCCTGTATGAGCCTGACACGGGAAGTAGGACTGGTAGACTTCTTTGCTGATGACACTGATGAGCTGTGCTTACCGTTTTACATTTAGAAGCTTGGGGGGGGGAGAGCACAGGATGCTTGAGTTTCTTTTCCACTTATACATAACACATGACCTTACTTTAAGGTGGTGATTGTACTTAACGTCTGCTCACATCAATCTCAGAAAGCTGCACTTTATTTAAGGCCACAGTCTGATTGCTAGGCATTTAGAGTTGAGAGCTGTAAAGCTTTGCCTTATTAACAACTTTTATTCATGTTTTTACATTTTCAGTTGGATTCTCTTTTTCACTGGTTAACATAAAAGTTTTTTTGAAAATCTCTGCTAATGACTCAATCAGCATCTTCACTGGTGACCAGCATAATGCAGATGACTTCACCTAAATAGCCTGTCTCAACTGTAAAATTCAATGAGAGAAGCACTTTCCTTTACGCTTCCATGAAGCTCAGCTGCTGCTTGTGGATTCTGATTCTTGGGACTCGTGTACTTGCTTTAGAAAATGTGGCCTCCAACCTGACAATTACATCTGGATCAAAGGCCCTGCCTCTCAATGCATCACTTCTTTTCATCTCTGAAGCCCTGGCAAAATCAGTCATACCTCAGGATATCATAGTCAAAGAGGGGAACCATGCTTCCATTGAATGTAAACTGAATGTTAGTCAGTATGATTCCATCCATTGGTACAACTCAAAAGGATATCTGCTGAAACAAGATGGAGGAGGTAAGAGTTACCTGTTGGGATAATTACCTGGAGTTGGTCAGGTGGTCACCAAACCTTCAAAGGAGTCATGAAAGGAATCAACTCTTCCCCCAAACTCTAGCTCAGGGGTATCAAACATGGCCCAGGGGCCGGATCAGGCCCCGGAGGGCTTCCATCAGGCCCACAGTGAAACTGGCCATCTTTTGCTCCCAGTTCTTCTTCTGCTGCATCATAGCTTGCTTCGCCAGACTCTCTTAATCACTCAGCCATTTCATGTTTTAACCTGGGTTCTAGACTCAGAACTTTGAGCATGAGATTTCTGTGGTGAATGTCAATAAATCAAAAGTAGGTTTGCAGTTTACCGAGCTAATGTTTTAAGCATGATTTAAGTTAAAAAAAACCTTTCTGTTTGTGTCCTTTATAAAGTTTATATCTCCACTACCTGGCATTACATTTTATGACACACATGGCCCGACTCAACAAGGTCTCATTTATGTCAGTTCCGGCCCTCATAATAAATTAGTTCGACACCCCTGCTCTAGCTGATAACAGTGTTTCTGTTTGTTTACTGCTTTTGTAACAGTGCAAGGTAATGATTAGCTTTGCTTTCTTAACTGCATATCAGCACTGTTATTGGGGGAATTGTCTGAGAGAGATTTTGCAGCTATCCAAAGGTCAGTTTCCTTTTACAGAACTATTCTGTTTCTAGCAATTCAAATAAAAGTATCAAAAGTGGGGAACATTAGGAAGTAGGCCCTTTATGTCATGTATAAGTACACAAATATATTTGTGTTGTATATGAATATATTTGTGTTACTATCAGCTCTTAAATTAAGCACTGGATTGAATGTGAGAGTGACAACTATGCAAGAGTGCTTAAAGTATCAGTAGTATCCTAAACAGATGTACGAAAAAGAAATTCTAGTTGATTTCAGTAGAACTTGCTTCCATGCAAGTGTGCTGTAGTGTTAGATAACACACACCCAAAAGAGTTTGTCATAAGAAACATAGCTGTTGTCCAAGTATACCCATGCCTCTCTGTTAAAGCAGATGAGCAGAAGTTTATTATTTTAACCCCTATTTTCAAATGTATGTTGCCATTAGGAACAGGAATAAACTTAAACTTAAGCTGTAGTTATTATCTAATATATTCCTTCATAATCAGAGGCATGAAGTTGTTCTTGCTGTAGACAGAATGCTGTGTGCAGAGCTCTGTATAGCAATATTTGCAGGGAAGTCCCACTTCGTTATTTAAACCAGTTACAGTTGGTATGGGTGTCTGAATGCAGGCTGCTCCTCTAACTATTATTACTTTTATCTGTCGAACCAAAGGGTTGGATCCAGTGATCCATCAGCAGAAGGCACAGATGAATCTTTCCCACCCTGCCCTCCCCAAAACAGTTTGGTGTAGTGGTTAAGTGTGCAGACTCTAATCTGAGAGAACCGGGTTTGATTCCCCACTCCTCCACTTGCACCTGCTGGATGACCTTGGGCAAGCCGTAGTTCTGGCACAGCTGTTCTTGAAAAAGAGCAGTTTCTGTCAGAGCTCTCTCAGCCCCACCAACCTCACAGGGTGTCTGTTGTGGGGAGGGGAAGGGAAAGGAGTTTGGAAGCCGCTCTGAGACTCCTTTGGGTAGTGAAGGGCGGGGTATAAATCCAGTCTCTTCTCTCTCTTCTTCTCCTTTGTTGCTAGGATCGTGGGATGCGTGTGGACTAAGAGGCACACAGATTGGGAGGCTGCAGTGGGAAAGTGGAAAGAGAAAAATTGCTCTTTCTGTCTCTTCTGCTGATGGACAAAAGGAAGGGAGGATGTTTTTCCTCCTTTCCCCTCCCCACTGCAACCTTCAGACCTGCATGGCTGTTAGTTCACGTATTTCTCACAAGCCCAGAACTAAACTTTCCCAGGGCCAGAAAGGACTGTTAGGGGAGGGGAATGCCAGAAAAATTCTTTGTGTCCATTGATCACCAGCTCCGACCCAGGATCTCAAAACATGGTTTGAAGCTGGTTTATTAAGCACACTTAGTCTTAACAATGCTTTTGTGTGTTGTGTGAATGCAGACATCCTGGCTTCTCTCCTAATGACACCTAGCCAGAGTGAAGGTAATGAAACCAGCATTTGTCATGGCAAACCAGGAGATGAGTGATTGTTTGCAAGCAGAATCCTGATTTCACAAACTAAGCATAGTTAATGATTTCATGTTATCTCTGAACAGGGTCTTTAAAATAAGGTTTTTGTTTGAATGCCCACTTTTTTGGGACAGTCCAACTTTTTAAATTGCACAGTTGCTCTTGCCACCATGCAGTTTTTTAGCTAAAATATTAGTTCATCAACTCAATTCAGCCTTTATTGGCATATATCAGTAAATCAAAATCATTATGAAAATATATATATACAAGTAGAGAGATGCTGTATTACAAATACATTAAGTAAAAACATAAGTTAGAACTGTACTTTTTTTTGGAGCAGCATCATAGTGGATTGAAGGAACTTAGCCACCTTCTCAGTTATTCCAATAGAGGAATCATTCAGAAGTTCGTAAACTTTGTGGGAATCTAAAAGACCCGTCATGTTGGCCAGTATAGAGTTTAGATATTTAAAGCGTATCTCTCTTATATTATAAAAGGGTTTTGGGTGCCAGAATTCTAAAATGCACTCCTTTAGTGTTAGGCCGAAAAAACTGCCACTCGGAAGACACTGGCTGGGTTCATTGGCTGCTTTGTGCAGTCCCGCCCAGCGTTCCAAGGTCATTTACATATGGAAGCTGAGTGGACTACACTCCATTCCACACCTCAGACTCACCCCCCC
>NW_015165256.1:142103-150450 GCF_001447785.1 Gekko japonicus
GAAGGCCGATGCCTCCGTTGCCCGGCCCTCTACAGAATCCACCCCCCAAACCTCCAGGTATTTCCCTCCTTAGAGCTGGCAACCCTACATTCCCCTCAGTGCCTGTTGGTAGGCAACTAAGCTTGGTCCTGTCACCTACTTTGGCCTTTGGGAGAAAACACATTGGGGCCAGTCCTGATAGGGTTGCCAACTCCAGATGGGAAATTCCTGGAGATTTGAGGGATGGAGCCTGAAGAGGGTGAGGTTTGAGGAGGGGTGGGACCTCAGACAGGTACACTGCCATAGACTCCACCCTCCAAACCAGTCAGTCCCACATAGGGAACCATTGTTGCCAATCTCCAGGTGAGGGCTGGAGAGCACTCAGAATTACAACTGCTCTGCAGAAGGGAGGGCAGAAGTCAGCTGAAGTCAAAGGGGCAGATAATGGTAGGTTGATGGCTAGCTGGGAAGGAGATGGGGTTGCCAACTACATGCTGACAAATTCTTAGGGATTTGAGGGGTGGAGCCTGGAGAGGGTGGGGTTTGCAGAGGGGTGGGACCTCAGACAGGTAGAATGCCATAGACTCCACCCTCCAAACCAGCCATTTTGTCCTGGGTAACAATTGCTGCCAATCTCCAGGTGAGGGCTACAGATCACTCACAATTACAACTGCTCTTCAGGTAGCAGAGATCAGTTCCTCTGGAGAAAACAGTGGACTCTGTCATTATACCCTGCTGAGGTCACCACAGCAAATTGACACTGTTTGCCCAAAGCCAGAGCACTGCCCCAGAGCCTCTTTCTAGATCCCGTTGTATTGCTTTCACAACGGGCTTTACTGCTAGTATTTGCATAAAGGAGACAGTACAATATATTAGAGTTTCTAGCATGTTCATTGAGACAATAGAAGGCTGGATTCACACTGCCTTTCCAAATTGAAGTGCTGTGCTTTTTTTCTTCTCTTTTTAAATGGATCGATTTGCCACTGTATCTTCTTCTGTATCCATATAATTCTATAATCATATATGTACCTGCTAAGCATCCCTGAGATCAGAACAGCATAACTAACTATTTAAGCGTAAATTTTTGTAACCCATTCTTTCTGCATGTTGTTTGGGAAAGCAATAAATGGGCTTATGCTCAGGCATAAGACCCCAGTTTACCTAAATGTGTATGTAGCCCAAAGAAATAGGACTGGTAGTCCAGTTCAGGTAGCATTATTTCTGGCATAAGAATCACTGGAAGAATTACTGTGTCTTAACCAAGGGTATGTATCATTTAGTAACTTTGGATTATCTTTAGATGAGAAAACAATTCATGGGTACAAAATCATAAGAAAGGTCTTTTTATGTAATTTATACCTACCTATGTATTTCTTCTGCACAGATATGTTTTTGTATCTTTGTAGTACATGGAGAAGGGTTTGGACACTTCCAGACTTTACAAAGAAGGAATAGACTAAGAAAAGTTTGACTTTTGGGGATAATCAGAAGGATAATGGGGGGATTCTTCAGGGTTGAAGCAATGACTTCTGTCTTTAACAGATGGTGCTGTGATAGCGTAGGCCACTTGGCATTTATTTATTTATTTATTGGACTAAGTAAAGCTACTTGACCCTGCCTAACTAATAAGCCATCAGATCACCAAATACAGTTAACTGGCCATTTTCCCAGTCCTTGGTGTTCTGCTTAAGGCGCTGATTGTAGGAATACCAATGTATCTTTTATAACATTACCTTTTATTTTCTTATTTGTGTCTTTAGATGGAAGATGGTTGATCTCGGACAGTGTCCTTAATATCACAAGTGTAAGCTTTGGTGACCGGGGGCGATACACTTGTGTCGCCATTCATGAAAATGTCACTTCATATTATTCAGTCACCCTCAGGGTGGTTTCCACATCTGGGGATATGGGGATCTACTACATGATCGTCTGCCTGGTTGCCTTTACTATCACCCTGATCTTAAATATAACTCGTCTGTGCATGATGAGCAGCCACCTCCGCAAGACAGAGAAGGCCATCAATGAGTTCTTCAGGACAGAGGGAGCTGAGAAACTGCAGAAGGCCTTTGAAATTGCCAAACGCATTCCTATCATTACATCTGCCAAAACCCTAGAGCTGGCCAAAGTTACCCAGTTTAAGACAATGGAATTTGCTCGATACATTGAAGAGCTTGCCAGAAGTATACCTCTTCCCCCATTAATCCTTAACTGTAGGGCCTTTATGGAAGAAATCTTTGAGGCAGTGCGAGTTGATGACCCTGATGAAGTAGGAGATGTAGTCAAACAGACCCAGGCCCTTAGTGCCCAAGAGGGGATCTATCCCTTAAACCCAGAAATCAAGCGCAGCAATTCACCAGCAGGGGATTCAGATGATGGTTCTGTAAATGATCATGGCAAAGAAATAGCTGTTGAGGTATCTGTCCATCTTCAGTCAGAGGTACAAAGCATCGACACTGTTTCTCATGACAGTGTCCCCTCCATTCCTTCTGAAGATGATGCATGTGCTGAATGCAAGTAGAACAGCAAAGGCAGATGTATGAAATCCACATCTGATTGCTTGAAAGCTTTGAGGATAAAGGGAAACCAGAAAGAAACCACAGTCACAAATGCACAAAATTGTTATTTTTAAACTTCCTAAGGGACTGTAAGGTGCCAAAACAGCAAACTTTTTTTGTCCTGTATTGTATGTGTTCTATAATTTGAAAACCAGGTTATATGAGGCCGTTTTTAGATCCTCTTTAGCAGGAGTTGTATTATGGGTATTGCTAGGAGGATTTCATGCAGCCTTTGTCTTGATCTCTGATAATCTTAAATATTATCTCAGAAGAAACAAACAAAAAGTTAATATGAACTGTATTTCTCATTGTCACAAAGAAGCTTAATAACCTAAACGTACCCACACATTAATAATTTCAAGTTGTCGCCTGCCCATGGGAGACCTCAACATAACTGAATGTCATATGTGCTACAGGGAGAATATGAGGTTATTATATAGTTCTGAAACTATGCCAGACCTGTCAGTTTTCTGTGATTGTCTGTGTTGCACTCAGCCGCAGTGCAAGAACAAGAGAATGGAAGCCTGAATGCAGATTTTGGCTGTAAAATCTCTCATTGAAGCCAATAATTTAAATGTGGTGCCGATTGCCAAGCACCTTAACAAAAAAGTAGTTTTTAGTTGCTTGCTTTTTGGAGGCAGTTCAAGTTGTCAGCATTACAAACATTGTCTCTCCTCTGGAATTGCAGTGGGTGAGATGCCAAAGTAGTCTGTGTTATGTGAGGAAGGCAAACAACTCCTGAATTCAAGCATTATGAACTCGTTGGTGGGTCTGCAATAACCCTAGACGTTGAAAAAGAAAAGAAAATCCATCCTCTCTCAGCTTTCCGAAGAAGTTAGTAAAAGAGGAAAACATCTAGTGTTGTAGCCTCAGGGCCCACCTAGATATTACACAGCAGACATGTGTACTGGTCTCCTGCAAGTCTAAAAAAAATGTAAAAGCAGCCTTTGCGGCTGCGATATTGTTTCCCGTTTAAAATTGTCATTCCTCAGCTGCATTGGAGGGGTGACTTTAAGCAGAAAAATGGGTGTGGAAGAAAAGGTTAAGCGGTGCTTTCCTCCCCACCATCACTTGCTGATATCTGAAGTCTTTTACAGATAAACTTTCATTAACCAAAACCAAAAAACCCTATCAAGGCTGTTTTACGTGCCTGCTTGTAGCTTCTAGTCTGGTCCAAGCTAAATTCTTGAATGTGACAAAGAGCAAGAGGCTCCTGCACCACTCTGATGCTGCTGCTTGACTGGACCTGCCCATTCTGCAGAATGAGGTAATAAAAGGAGGTGTACCACTTCAGATTATGTGAATGGGGAATAGGAGTTTTGAATGCTTCCCCCACATTGACCCAAAAAAAAAATTCTAGGCACAAGACTAACACACTGAAGAGAAATTCAAACCCAGCCTTTGGGATGCAATTCTTTTCAGACTGCAGAAGTTTTTGCCATATGGGAAATTCTCTTACTTGGAGCCCAAGAGGTGCAGTCGCTTTCTGACACCTCATCATACTATATGTGTAGTCCAAAACTCAGTCATCCTGTTGCTGCATGTTACTGTCACATGACGACATGGAGAGCAATCAATCAACTTCTTGATTCAGCCAACGACCAGTACAAGTCAAAAATAAAAGCTTTACAGTAAAATCATTAGAAAGTAAAATTGATTGGATCTCCTATGGCCTTATCATTGGCTTGGCCTGAAATGGGGATTCCTGAAACCAAAATGGGAAATACAATATGAAGACAACACAATAAACTCATGTTTTGTTTGTTCCTTTAATGGAAGAGCTTTAATGGCCATCTACCTGATCATTGTTGCATTGGCTCATGTTTCATTTTGTATTCTGTAGCAAAGAGTTAGGATTGTTTCGGTCCCACTTTTCTAGCTCTTGAAGGCATCCTTGCTAAGCTGCTGTGTTTGCCCTCAGAGACATGGAAATCAATGACTCCTGGTTTCACTATTTGGTGCTTTCTCATTCCATCTACATTTCAAAAATGTATTACTAATAGCATTTTTTATTCAGTGTAGGTTTAGTTTATGTAAGACTTGTCTGCACTCTCCAAATTAATTTCTTTGAAGTGCTAGAAGCATTTTGCCATATATAATTTTAACAACTTGGCAACAGGAGTAGCATTTAATTTCCCACAACTCTTTCTGTGCCATGTTATTCTTGAAATGCCATTTGAACTAGCAGTCACTAAAGGGGAATAAAATTTTGAAGAGGATTTAATGTTACATTTATAGCTGTAGGTGACAAACATGACTGTAATGATATCTTAGAAACAGGGATCGTTGGCAGCAATACACGTGGAACAGATAATGTGAGTAAATAATAGTCACCTGGCAGTATTTATCTTGAATCAGTGTACATAAACATTTCTTAAGCCAAGCAGAGATGGTGCAGGCATCAGCTTGGCAGAGAGACATACTGTCATGCTCTACGTATTGTAAGAAATGAAAGTTTGCCCCTCTGAAGGCTCTCTGCACAACAGGGTTACCAGCTCATAACCTAGCAGCCTCGACTATTACTTTAACAGCTCCCAGTGGAAAGAATGTATGCAGCAGAGATTTGTGGCCACATGCTCCAATGGCCCATTCTCTTGCACACCAATGCTGCTTGAAGCACGACAGGAATCTTGCTTGCCACAGCACTTGAGAATGTGACCCACTGCGGTGCTGAGATATGTCTTGTTGCTTGTGTTATCATGTTCTGTTGGCCCGCCTACCTTGTTCCTTACATCTCTGAACTTCTCACAGCCTTTCTTTCACATAAGCTAACCTGGCTACATAGGCTTCATGAATGGGAAAGTGTTATTTAGAGGGGCTTGACGGATAAGGCTTTGTTGTGAGAAGGAAACAGCTTCCTGCATCTGGCCAGGCATAGGACATTCATTCAGTGATCTTTGATAATACAGCATTAGCCATGTAACCATGTATTGTGCCTAACACAGTAATCCTGGTAGATGGAGCACTATGGACATCCATTACTACTTGTATCGCGTTAACTCCTTGAATGTTCAATCATGTGTTTTGCTTATGTAGTAAGAGAAGATTACGTTTACTGTGTTCTGCCCTGGAAGAGCAGATCAAACATTTTGAATCCCACTAAAGTGCCCACAGTTACCCTTGCAACTGTGAATTTCATAGACCATGCATTTCATCAAAAAACAGTTCTTCTGCACTGAATGTTTTGAATATCTTTGTTCAGAGCCTGGTTCAAAATAATTCTGTCTGTTAACTGTGTAATGCTTGGCCTGGCAACAATGACAGTGAATGGATGCCGGATGGATTCCTAGGCCAAATAATCAGACTAGAGTGTTATGATTGCTCTTTCTGGCATTACCATCTGTGAACCTGGGCAATATGGAGTTCCCTGTATACTGTGGTGACATAATCTGCCACCAAGTTTTCTTAATAGCAGGCCAGTGACGTTGGAATGGTGTATGAGATCTCTGCAAGGCAGTGCTACAAGTTCTTTTTCATACTTGTAATGTCTCTGTGTGATTTTTTTATATAGAATTCAGGTCCGCCTTTTTGTCCTTCTGAAACACTTTGGCAAGAGGGAGTATAGGAGAGACACTATTAGCCAGAAATAAGCCCTGGAAATTCTCCATTGCCTCTCAGCAAGACCTTTTCCTCACCTCAGTTCCAGTCGGTCATCATATATTTATTTAATTTCAGGATAAGAACTTGGGGGGTTGCAGTTCTTCTGCAAATAACTTTCATTGATGACATAATAAGATATAGGACCTAGCCCTGTCTTTGGTCAATGTAGCAAAGGCAGGACTGGTGCGTATTGTTTCAGATAGCTTTTTAAACTAAAAATTATTAGAACCAGGTGCATGATAAATACGTTGTAGAGTATGGGTTTCCTAACAGAAACTACAAAATGATTATATATGGAGAAAATTGATGGTGTTTGAATTTATGTGATGCAGTTAATGTAATATTATTCAGGTGATGAACATATTCTTAGTAAACAGCAACAGGCACGAGTCCATCTATAGAGATGTCTGTTGCCCAGTGGAAGAGTAATCTGCCTGTACACTTTTCTTGGTTTCAGCTGTCTGTTGACAATCAGGAGATTGTTGTGTTTCATTGGTCTTCGTTTTTTATCGATCACATCGAAAGCTACTTTAACTGAAGTATTGTCTACCATGACACAAATAATTTGTATTCTGGAGACTGCAATGTCAATATTCTCTGTAACAGCATAGTATTTTGTACTTTCATATAAAATAAACTGTGTGTTTTCCCTCCAGAATAAAACCCATTTAAAAAGCTTGGAGTGTTGTTCTGATCTGACATTTCTTCCTATCAGAAAATGGCATGGAAATGAGCTGTTCAACAACACGTTTATGAAGATCTGGCTTTATTCATTGTCAGGAAGCCCATCATGCAGGCATGGAAAGTTTGCTAAAATATTTGAGAGTCTTTCCATGTTGTAACATCTTTATTGTGTCATTTTAATCTCAGAAGCACCATGGCTATCACTAATAATTCATGCCAAGTTCAGAGACAAGTGACGGTAGAATTACTGAGCTTCATGACTGTTATGGCAAATATACCCCAACTATCAAATGCCATTTTACTTGCTTTGCCAAGCCTATCAATATATGAAAAAGAAATTCTGATATATAGTCCATACATTTTTGAGAAACAAAGATATTTATTTATTTTTAAAATCCAATTAACAACAGTCTCTAACAGACCTCAGCAAATCTTGGAAGCTAAGCAGGGTTGACCCTGGTTACTATTTGGATGGGAGACCACCAAGGAAGTCCTGAGTTACAACACAGAGCCTGGGGCAAATCACTTGAATGTCTCTTAGTTTGAAAACCCTACCTACAGGGTTCCTATAAGTTGACTAGGGCTTAGATCCCATGGAGTAGTGGCCACAAGTGGAATGATGTACATTCACAGAATGCAAATTTCTTCTCCTCTCCTGCAAAAACCTGAAACATAAACCACCACCACCCTGGAAATTGTGGCATTTCTAGCTGCTGTGTGGGAGGTTTCAGTGAGCTCCTATCCCTCTGTGGCAATACTCCATTAGCCAAAGAAAAGCTGTTTTAAAATATGTGCTCGGTTTTTAGATGATGTGCATATTTTTTGCGGCAGGCATCATCTTAGCCTTCATGCAGGAAGGGACGTAAGGTGGTGCTCACCACGTATAATTTTGTAAGCACTTGTATTGAAAATAAATGTAAAATATCTGCTGCCTGCATAACCAGGGTACATTTAAAATGATTAAAGACCATGTGTTGCAGTCCTAGGTGTTTTGGTGCCAGGAATACTGTTGTTCTTGGCTTGCCCCCATTAGGTAGACTTTCCTCCAATTAGAATGCATGGAGGTAGAGGCAAGATGTTTCATTACCTGGCTTCGTCATAATATAATTCTTGAATCACATGATGTTCCCTCAGACAAACTAGTAAATTTGGAAACAAACAGCTGTAAGATGATAAATAAATCACTACACTGGTTTAGAATTGAATGTCAATGTAAAGTAACACAAGGGGTGGCCCGCGATACTCGCGGGGGGGGGGAGGCGGAGCTCCAAACTGAGCTCCGAACTCAGGAGGCGCAGGAGGAAGCAGCAGGAGAGGGTAATCCCCCCCCATCCTGCTGGTTCCTCCCCCGTATCCTCCCCCCACACTCGATCTCCCCCCTCTGGCCTCCCCCCCCTCCGGCTCCTCCGAAGCAAGGTTTGGGTTTCTATTCCAGGGGTCACTTTCCATTCTGAGCAACAACGTCTGCTCAGCCTGACATGCCCCCGTCGGTTTTCCCAACGTGACTGTCTCGCCTGTTCAGGGGAGGG